>NW_009725234.1:56294-78720 GCF_000703405.1 Apaloderma vittatum
GGGAAGGGGCGTCATTAATGGAGCTCCCTAAGGATCATCATCTTCCCTGATTGACTTCAGCACAAAAAGCAACAGCACATTGATAAATCAGCTGATCTCAAAAAATGGGTGATGAAGGAAAGGCATACCCAGTCTGGGAAAAGACACAAATAGCAATTCAGAAAAACTGTCTAACTGCAATGACAGTGACACCAGAAATGGGGTGGTGCTGAAGAGCACAGCAGACAAGGTTTTGCATTCAGGGTGGCATTCATCATTCTATGATTCTGTGATTCATCTGACCTTGCGTTAGCTGTCTGAAAGTAGGCTAAACCCATTCTACAGCCAGTGCAGAGAGAAAGGCTGGTCCAGAAGGTAGTTTTCTCCGTGTAAGATGTGTGACTGACTTTTCTGTGGCTGAAATTCATAGTAGAAATTAAGCTCTCCAGTAGGAAGCAGCAACAATATGTGAGAGCACCATGGAAGCAAGTGTAGAAGGAAAGAAATGATTCCTGCTCTAATACATGGTTCTCCCTGTGGAGAGGCACAGGTGGTGCAGGCAGGGCACACAGCAGAGTGCAATCACAAAGACATGGACCCTGAGGACATTGCTGGTATCTCAGCGATGTCCACTTTAGGAAGAACAGTCACACAGTGGTGCTTGCCCACACTGGGACATGGAAGTGCGGGAGACCACAGCAATATAGAGAGGAGCTGGCTACCCCAGGTGGTGGCAGGAGATGGCTAACCAGCTTGGGGTTGGCTGCTGGCACGTCCCCAGCTCACAGCAATAGGGATTTTTGAGTTTCATCATCAAGTTTAGTTGGGACAGAGTTGTGATAATTCATCCTTGGGCCTCCTACCAGTGCTGCTGTAATGTCTGAGGAGCATTTGTTCCCTGGCAAATCTGGAAAAAGGAATGACCCTTCCAAGGCCACTGCATCTCAAGTAGTACTGTAGCCCCTACTTCATCCTTCCCAGCATGGATTTCAATTCCATTAATAGCTGAAGGATGACATCTCTCTTCCTTCCCCCTGGGTGCCCATGTTTGTCCAGTGAGGTACAAAAGTTTCAAAAGAAAGTGAAATGAAAATCATCTCAAGGCATCTTTAGCAGGGTCACCTTGGTTCTGACCTGGGGGACCTGCTGCTGTCAGGCTGGAGATGCATTCTCATGAGAGCAGAGATGCTGGCAGAGACTTCTGCTGTTTGGTGTCAGCCATATGTGTCTGTCCACAGCAAGATCTACCTCCAGTAAAAGTATTGGGCTAACAGCAGACAGCAGCAAGCAATTTCTAATGTCTGGGAAGAAAGGGAATAGATGCAGAGGTCAGAAATACAGTCCCAGTGAACTGTGGCCACCATTGGCGAGCTACCCAAATCAGAGTTTCTCTCTCCAGGTTTTAACTCCATCCTCGCAGCGCAGTAGACAGGTTAAAGCCTGCTTTGAAGCGAAACCCAGGCTGTAACCTATATGCCCAGGCAGGCACACAGCCAGGTTCACACCATGCATTAACCCTGGCTCTCAGGGCTTGTGTGTGGACAGTCTGGGTGAAAGCTTTGGTGGAAGAGTCAAAGCTGCGTGGGAAGCGTGCTCCTCAGGAAAGGGGCCAGCGGTGCAAAGGCTGCGGCGTAGCCAGGTGGCAAAAAAAAGCGCTGGCGAGCGAACTGACGAGAGCAAAAGTGGCGAGCGGTGCCGGCGGGCAGGAACCAGGACTGAGATCCTGCTGGGGATGGCTGTGAAGAGACCTGCTCCAGCCAAGCCCTTGTGTTGAGCCCCTTGGATGCACTGCTTTGACAAGGCCAGCCCACACTGGCATTGGGACAAACCCAACTGCAGGCAAGAGAGTTGCAGCATCCGGGTGCCCAGCTCTGCTTGCTGCCCCCGGAGGGCTTTGCTAACCAGCCTCACTCCCCTACATGCTGTCTCATTCTGGGGCTACCTGGGAGCAAAGTCGTTATGAAAGAGATGGGAGGGGAAATGCAGAAAGGCAGAGCTGCTAATGCATAGTCTGCATCTGGGACATATGCAAGGTTTTTGGTATTAATATTTTGGTTTGGGCTGGAAAATTAAAGAAGGAGAGCAAAGCATTGTATTTAGGCACGGATTAGAAAGGAACAGTTAATAATGAGCAAGAATATAACCAGGAACGGAAGATTTACTATGACAAATGACAAAGGCAGCTGAAGTCAGGACAGAGCGGTGGGTCTGAGCAGCAGAAGGAGGGATGCAAAGTAAAGCCAGGGCTGAGCCAACACGCTGGCGCTGGTTTTCTATGGGGAGCCTGAAGGTGGTGGTGGGAGCCTTGGGGTGTGGGAGCTTGAACCAGGGGTTTCTGCACCTGTGAGGATTTGAGATAAACCAAGTGACAGACTCAATGTCAGGGACAGTCCTGGCTCAGCATCCCTGAGACTCGGCCCTAAAAGCAGTAGAAACACCCACAGGGAAAGGTGAAGCTATGGCTAAAATCTGCCCCTCCTGCCATCATCAGGGACTACAGGAAAGTCATTTTAACCTCAGCTGACAAGCCTCAAGAGAGGTGTTAAGATGCACTCAAGTATCCTCCCAGACCCTGGCTGCTGCTCCAGAAGAGCACCAGTCTCCCATGGACAAGTAAGCCAGCCCTTGAGGATGTGTCAGATACCCCAGGACCTCTCAAACGGCCTCAGGTGCTGTGTGTCAGACAAAATTTGTCCCTTAGAGTCAGTAGAGATGCTGGAGAGAGCTCACATGGCCCAGACAACTTTATTATAGAAACATCCCCAGATTCAGGGATCTGTGCTTCAATTTTGAGGCCAAACATGTTCAGAGCAACTCCACACCACATCTGGGGAATCTTTTTCCTGCTCATTACTGAGCTGCAAGCTTTCTTGGCTGTAACGGTGGCTGCTAGCAACTGGCTCTTGCACAAGCAAGACACAAGGCTCTTAACCAAAGTAAAATTCATATATGCAACACTAATAAATCTTCAAGAGACAACAACAGAATCAATGGGTCAGATGGGTCACATTTCCATATGGTGTAAATCTGCTTCTCTACATTCAAATGAAGGCAGTCACATCAATTTGCACCTGCTGGAGAAGTGGACCTAAGAAACTTGATAGGAAAGCTATTTCATCTGTCACGACTTCACTTTGCAAAGCAGGTCATAAGGCAGTTTATTAAGCTCAGTGTTCAGATGCAATATGATAAGGCACTTCCCATGCCTGGAAGAAACAACTGTCTAAAGAGGTTTTAATAACAACTGCCTTGCAAAAGGGTCACACTGTTGGGCAGCAAATGTCCTCGTTCAGTCTGTGAAGATGATCTGCATTTAATCCTGGTGCACCAGTTTTCCTGTTAAACAGGACTCCTCGGAAAGACTAATGCGGAAGAAGATGCAATCAAGGCAAGCCGGTGGAAAGATAACCCATCAATTACCCAGCGGCTTGGGATATTCCTTCAAAGGCCCATTCAATTAGACACCTGATTTGCATGTCTTTCCCATTTGCTGTAGGTACTCATTAGGGGCATTTAAATACAACCCTGACTGCAGCCCCACAAAGCCTTGGGTGGGTGCTTTTGAGAACCTCATTTTAGTTTATCGGAGTTGTCAGAAGTTGCAATTACTGTAGAGCAAGAAACAAAAGTGCTTTATCGCCCCTTTGAATCTGCTGGGATTAACAACCCCCCTTTGCAAAAAAATAAGTGTCTTTGCAGTTTTTAAAGATCCCAGAGATCAAGATATCTTAAGTCACATCAGAGAGACAAGCATGGTGACCCCCAGACTGACACGCGGCTCAGCTCAACAACACCCTTTCCCCCCTCTTTTTAACAGATTTGGGCTCAAGAAATTTGTTGCCATCCTGGTCCATGTCAGCTCATACTAAGTACAGTTCAGACTAAGCTGAGGACAGCTGTTCTTCCTTCAGCAAGAGACCAGGGCTGGGTCCTGCCTGTCCTTAGCTGCAGTATCTCGGTTTTTCACCAGTGGAGAGGGGACCGCCCTGCAGTCTCCACACAACAGGTCTGTCCTGTCCTCCTGTCCTCCCTCCCTGACCTTTGCTGCTCTGTCCGAGCCTTGCTCTCTCCCTTCTGGCATTTTAGGCTGAGCTGCTGTTTCATGTGAGCTGAATTAGGACTGAAGTGACATGTGGACCCCCATCCAGCTGTGGGCAGATGCTCAACTGAGAGTCTGGATCCTTGGATAATCAGCATGAACCCACCAAACTTGGCCTGTGGTTGGGACATTCACACTGTCTCTCTCCCGCGTGGGTGCTGATCTCTATTGACATCAAATCTACCTGGAAACTGCCCAGGAGTTTATTTCTGTATAAGATGTAGGGACTGAATATCTTCAAGTCTGCCTTCCTCTCTGAAAATTTGCCTGAAGTTGGCCTAAATCGTCAAAGATTGCTGTGGAAGGAGAGGGTTGAGAGCTGTTTTCCTTGAGGAAAACAGCTAAAAAAAATATCACCCCTCCCTTTCTCCTTCCCCGCTTTGGCAGAGCAACACAAGCAGACGTGATGTAGACACAGCTGTACCCGCACGCGAGGGCTTTGGTCAGCGTAGCGTGTGTTATCGTGGGAGGTGGTGCAGTGAAACACGCTCCAGCAGGAGAAATCCTTGCAGCATTGGCCCAGGCTTGGTTGATATTTGTCCTGAGTTTGCACAGAGACAGCTCTGAGGTCGGCGAGGATGATTTCATGTCCCCGTGCAATCCAAGCCAGGAGACCCAGGCAGGCACAGAGGCTGTGCACCTCCTCCAAACGCAGCGGTACCCTGTCCTCAGCAGAGCGGGATGGGTGTTGGAGAACATGTGAGAAAGAAAAAAAGGGTGGCCCCAAAACCCCATCCAGCCTAGTCCCAACAAATCCTTTGTGCTCCCCTTGTGCATCAGCACTCCAAACACAAGCAAGAAAGCAGACAGTGTTTTAAAAGAAGAAAACCACGTTAGCCTTATCCCAGCCTTTGATTTCTGCTTGGATGTTCTTGTACCAGGTATAAAGGTAGTGTCTCTAATGAGATTACATATTATAGTCAGTGAGGAGCTGTTAAAGGACTGTTTCTAATGGGATTAAAATGTATAGCACCCAGTTATAGCTGTAATTGCATTACACCCCTAAGGAGAGCCTGTAGTGTAAACTGAAGGCAGGTCAGGGATTCAGGGCGCGCTGCTTCGCTTCAATATCTTCTGAGCTGCTTCCCTGTTTTCCCTTTTTTCCCCTGTTTTGGATGAAGAACAAAGAGGGAGAAGATTTAGCAGAGTGTCAGGAAGTGACTGGAGGCTAATCCCTCTGCTGACACTCCCCAGCACCAGGGGGAAGTAACTGAGATCAGCCAAATTGGCATATCAAAAGCCTTCTAATTATGTCACTAGTGGCTTGAGCCAATTCCTAACATTCTTATTCATGGAGTTTCCAGAACAAGAAAACCCTTCTTAATCCAAGCTGCTGTTGTGCAGAACATAATGTCATGGATGGGTTTCTCTTTGTTGGTGCTGGGGACACCAGGACAGCTCTCTGCTCCTGGGCTGCACCCCCATGTGATGGCAGGATGTGTCAGGGTCTCTCTCAGTGGCTTTTGTGCAGCAAAGTTTTGTCAGCATAGGTGTATCATCTGAAAAAATAAAATCAGATCCCTCCTCCCATGCACTGGCACTTTGGTCATGGAGAGCTACAGTAAGTTTGATGCAGCTTTTTCCAAAAAATCATGGTATGACAGAAGAGATCCTTCCTCCCTCCATGTCCACCCAACATTCTTCGGCTCAACAACAACCACTGTACCACCAAACCCCTCTTGCATTCTGTGCAGTGACCTTCTGGTGTTAAACCCATCCGGGCTAGCGTTGATGTAACTTACTGGGTTCCAGCTCATGATCTAGCTCTTAAAAAGCTGTTCTTCAGCAGGCACACGTTCCTTGCTGCCACCTCAAGTGATAGCAGCAGTGAGGGTCCACACCGGACGGCACAGGAGATGTGCCCACGGCCATTGGCAAGGATGAGCCAAGGACCCAGGGCATTTCAGCAGCTGGTGTCTGTCCTACCTGTTTGGCCACACGCCTCCCTTTAAACAGGGACAGCCGGCTGGCTCAAAGACTGAGAGTTTAAAGCAGTCGTCATACTCAGTCTGTAGGTAGCACTTTTCATCTGCAGCCTCAAATCTCTTGACAAATATTGTTCGCAGTAGCAGAGATCTGAAAAGAACAAAGGAACTGGGTCTGTGCCCATCTTGTTCCTTTGTAATATGCAAAGAGGACCAGAAATTACTTTGTTCATGTTAGATTTTATTTTAATTTTTTTTTCCAAGGTATTAGAAATGCAGATTTTCATTGCTCATTACATGTCATGGAGCAGACACTGAGCAGGTGACACTTGAGCAAACAGGGAAGTTATTTGTTCTCAAGCTACTTAAATTGTCACCTTTTGTACCTTTCTGTTGTTATTGTTGATGCAACTCAAGAGCCTGCAAAACACTTGAGAGCAAAGAGACTTCTAGTAAGACCTCAGCATGGCACCATCACCACTCGGCAGAGCTGAGACCCTCCAGTCCTGGCTGAGATGTTGGAGCTGCTGTGATCAGCGGTGCCTGAGCTGCCTGTGGGCAGTGCAGGGTGTCCAGCCAGGACATGGCGACACCAGGGCTTTGAAACCCTTTCACTGCCCTTTACCTTCAGCATCTCTATGAGGCTGAGGCTTGAGTCCATGTCTGAAAGTAGCACACAGAGACTTCAAGTTTTATTGTTCCAGAAAACACCTTTTTAAACTCTTTTAACAATGCGGCAAAGCACCAGCCTGTGCAGGCTTAGCACCCAGTCCTCCCAGCTCCTCGAATGGTATCTGACCTCATCAGGAGGCAATCCTGTCTCCAAATTCACCCTCCTTTAACCCTCCTGAGACATATCTCTGCGAAACACCTCTCCCTGGCTCCAGCATTCATGACACTGCAGGGGACCACCAGTTCAGCCAGGGAAGGGGTGATGATTCAGGCACCAAGAGCCTGTTGGATCCACAGCCAGCCAGCCACGGTGCCCAGCAGACCCGGAGATGTAGGAAGCATCTCCAGACTTCCCCTGCCCTCTCCAGATGCTGAGCGGGAAAGCAAACCTCTTGCAGCCCATACAAGGTAGGGCAAAAATCTGGCACCTACTCACTGCCCCGCAGCACTTGATCAAAGGGGCTCGGTCCAGGGAAACGTGTGGAGTGGAGCGTAGTCCTGAGGTGGTTCTTGGGGAGTGTGGGAGTGAAACGGGGGGTGCTGGCCATCAGTGGGCCATTTGTTGAGCAGGGATGAACTCCGTCTTCCTTGGTAGTGGGAGCAGGGCTGGAGAGGGGATTGATTGCTGATTGTCTCCTGGAGATACAGTGGCAGGGATAGAGGTCTCCTAAACCCCCCGGGGAGGTGGCCAGACCAGGGATCTGGCACAGGTTTTTAGCAGAAGACAGCATGGACCATGGCTCAACCACATCCAGTTTATTTCCAGTTAATCTTGCCTGTTTTTCTAACCCTGGTGCTTGGTATGACTATGGGGTAAATGAACATCATACCCCCTCTAGTATTGCACGGCTGGCAAGAGGAGAGGACATAAACTCCTGCCTGTCCCAAACCCCATCAGTGCTTCACTGCAGAGACATTACAGCCAGGAGTGGAGCTGGTGACACTGGAGGCATGTGGATCCTTTCCCTAATCCCTCCTGGCTAGTAGGGCAAGACACAGATGGGAGAAGAAAACAGGTTTCAGACGCAGGAGGCAAAGACAGCTGGATGTTGAGCTGCACTGTCAGTCCCATCTGTCCATCTGTCTGTCCGATGTCCTGACAGTAGTTACCATTCCAGAGTGAGCTGGCACGGGGAGACGACCCTTCCCATCCTGAACTTGCAGTACAAGCCCTCCCTCCTCAGCCAGAGGAGCCCTGCACCAGAACTCAAGCTGGAGATGCTCAGGGCGAGGGGACGTATTTCCACCCCTTCCCGCTGGGTAAGCTGGAGCAGAAAGGAGCCATCCTGGCTCCTGAGAACCGGCTCCCTCGAGATGCCGACAGGCAGAGCCGGGAGCCCTGCCAGGGGCTGCGTGCACCAGATGCACGCTCCATCCCCTACCCCAGACTCCGTGTCCGACTCGCCTCCCCCCGCTACGGCATCACCTGCCTGTTTATACGGGAGATTTGAAAGCTGTTACCTCCAACTCTTTTTATACCTTGGTCTAATCTAGATACTGTTAATGATATTTACTTTCAAGACGCTCACCTTAGATTGGCTTTTCAACATCTAAATTAAGCGTTCCATCCCAGTTCCCCTACCCCAGACTCCGTGTCCGACTCGCCTCCCCCCGCTACGGCATCACCTGCCTGTTTATACGGGAGATTTGAAAGCTGTTACCTCCAACTCTTTTTATACCTTGGTCTAATCTAGATACTGTTAATGATATTTACTTTCAAGACGCTCACCTTAGATTGGCTTTTCAACATCTAAATTAAGCGTTCCATCCCAGTCTTTGATATCATGACGGCACTTCAGCTACCTTTGATCATATCTACTAAGTATTCTCATTAGTAATCAACATTACTTACTTAAAATAAACACATGTTTTCTTGAAGCTTTGTGGTTACGCTTAATCAGCCGCAAAAATTCCCCTTAAGATGGTTTGTATCATTCAAGGGCATTTGCGTCCATAACCCTGTAAATAGTTGTTGTTTGCCGTGCGCTCTCCAAAATGCCGTGTCTGCCGAGATCTGACTTTCCATTAAAAAGATTTGACATTCTTCACATCCCTCCCCCCAACTAAACCACTGTTCGATACTGCCGTGTAAACTGAATCACAGGGAAAATTGCTGTCAGCAAACTCCGTCTTTCTCATCCCCGACCATCAGCTTTGGCTTTGGCAGAAAAAGGCTCCTGTGGTGCTGAGCCTGACCCCTGACTTCCCAGCAGAGGCGAAACCACCCGAGTCATCGCAGCGCTTGTAAGAGAGATAACCAGTGGTGCTTTGAATGGGAGGCAGGTACCACTGAGCTTGTACAGTGCCTGCACCCTCAGACCACGCCGTACAATTTAGGCAGCACAAAGGTCCCTCTACACGCAGAAAATGAGGAGAAAATTTTTTGGTTTGGGTAAGCTGTGTGTGAATCAGCTGCTATGGCTGCACCCTGGGCAAATAAACCCTGCTTTTCTTGGGGTCCTACATCTGACACACTTCACATTGTTAATGAGTAGCTCTGTGCATGAGCAGCCCTGACTCACCCCTGCCTGCCCTAAGGAAGCCTCCAAGGAAGGCAGATAGCTGCCTCCCTTCTTTCCTCAGCATTGAATGTGTCCCCGTGTCCCCTTCCGACCCCTCTCCCTGCTACTGCTCTTGTTCCCCCTTGTTTTTCATCTCCTGCCTTGGGAGTCCCATCCTGGTATCTCTCATCTTGGAGTGGCCCCAGATCCCCCAAATCCATCAGCAACCACTCGCAGTGGGGGATAGCAGAGGAGGTGGGCTCCAGGAGACAGCGACAGTGACGCTGGGTTCCCTCCAGAACTTCTCCAGCCTGTCTGTCTCCAGTGAGAGAGGACCACGGCACCTCCCTGCCTGCTGGGCACAGAGGGATTAGGGACACAAAACCCCCTGCCGGGGGGAAGGGGGATTTTACAGGGTCTAAATCTTCCCTGCTGCTGATAAGGCTTCCTCCAGCTTCACCCCATCGCCTCCACCCTTTGATGTCAACTGGAGGCACCAGGTCTAAAATAGCCGCTGCTGTTGATTAGATCTAATTAGTCCTTAATTCTCCCTTAAATCCCATTTTAAAAGGGAACTATTCAGCACATCGAGGGCTGAGAAAGACCTGGCTGAAGGACACATTAAGAGGTCTTCAATCAAAAAGAGAGGGAATGCTCCTCAGGTATTTCAAGACAGCTGAGGTGCTGCGTGGGTGCTGGTTCTCACGATATCAGCTCACACAGGCTGGGCAGGAGGGGAGCCAGCATCCCCCCATGGCTGTGAGTACCCCAGACTCATGGCTTCTTCTCCATGGAGGAATCTCTGGTGTTGGGGACCACTTGTTTCACCACTAAGAGCGGACACTAATTTATGGTGGGAGCAGGAGACATCAGCAAGTGAGGAGGAAAGGGAATTAAGGCTCCAGCAGTCCAGGAATAGTGCATCTGGTTTGACTCTCAATAGCAACATTTTTCTAACCAGATGTATTTTTAGACATCTGTTGAATCAGCCTGTTAATACCCCTTGGTAGCCACTGCTCAGCTGGGGAGAGGAGAGCATTGCCCCCTTCACTCAACCCATCTCCCACTAGCGCGAGAGGCGTGCACACAGAGGTATGAGCGGTTAGGGCTTTGGTTTAGGAAGACACATTAGGGATGAAGTCCCGTTTATCACATGCTCCAGTGCCACTAATCTCCATGGGTCCTTGATGATTTGTCCCCATCCCATATCCTCCGTGAGGCTCAAGAGCTGGGAACAAGATATTCCTCAGCCTGGGCCTTTGCCTCGGCCACACGACCAACCTCCCGCCTTTAGGTCCAACTTTCTCTAGAAACCAGGCCCACGTCCAAATTAATTTTCTGTATGTGTTGTTGGAGCGATTAGATCTGCAAATCAACATAGCCACAAACTGAATAATGCACCAGCGCCTAGCGCTGTTGGGGCAAAGCCCCAAGTTCCTCATCAAGTTCAGTCCTGCAGAGCCTGTAACTAATGATTTTTCTCACTTGGCCGGGAGTCAGCGCTCTGTCTCTCACATGCACACACAAACATTGTACGTGTGCCTCGTTAGCATAGAGCGATCTACAGATAAAGGGAGGGAGAGCGGCGCCCCAGCGCGGGGACGTTCATGTGACATCTCGCCCTCAGTGCCCGGCAGGAGATGCTGAGACCAGGAGACATGGCCGAATGTTGGCAGAAGCATCCCACCACCTTGCTGTGGTTGTGCTGTGCCACTTGTCCTTCCCCCTTGCTGGGATGTTCTGCAGGTCTCTTTTTTTATCCTGTTATTGAGGATTGACCCAAAGCCTGCAGATGCCAACAAAAGCCAAGAATGAGTTCAGTGGTCTGGCAGGTCCCAGGTATGGACACCACCAACCTGGCCAAATAGGCCTGGAGGTAGAGGGTGATGGTAACACCCAGAAACTCCAAAAGTGTCACCTGGTTGTGTCAAGGGAGAAGAAATACAAGAGAGAACCAGATATGAGATGCCTTCTTCTACAATCATGCATTGGTCCCCAAAGTTTCTTTGCTGGAGACGTTGGACCCTGCTAAGTTCCTTTCCCAACAAGTTAGAGCTTCCATGCATGTTCACACTCCTCTCCAAGCCACAAGCTTCATCTCTACAGGTGGGCTCTCCTATGGCCCATAGCCTTTCAGGCCGGGGGTGTAGACCCATTTGGGACACTTCGAGCATGCTGGTGGGTCACAGGAATGTCCTGCTGTGGGGAAGTCAACAGACAGATCTGGGCTGCAGTCATCCTCTTGCTGCCATAGTGATGGGCCCACACTCATGCGCTCTCCAGCAGCCTGGTGAGAAGCAGTAAGCTTAGACTAAAGGAAGGGAGCTAAACTCCTAACTTACCTTCTAGAAGCTACGTGTGGCATATCTACAGCCCAAAGCAAGAGATAGGGTGCCCCAGATGACCTTCCTGCTCCATCTTCTGAGATCTGTCTAGGGCAGGTAGGCTAAGTTGCTCTACGTTCTCCTGAAGGAGCAAAGTGGGACCGGGGTGACTTTCACATCACTCACCAGTCAATCTCTGCAGCACTGACTTCTGGAGCTGAGCAGGTACCTCAGCTCCCTTTGTGGTCACCAAAGGCCCTCTTGAGGCGCAATTCACACAGCCTGCTTGCAACTGCTGTAAGACAAGATGAACTGCACCCTAAATTCCCCTGGCTGTACAGATTAGATCTCCATCGACTATGAAGGGAGCATAGTGAGAGCTCTAGGCTTTTTTATTTGCCTTCATTTAGTCATGTCGTTCCCACCTTTGGTGACTGAAGCTGGGTGAGATAAGGATGAAAAAACTGGTCTGCTCCACCGGGATATCCCTGCTTGGATGGAATGACTGCTCAGGGCAGAGAGGTCCTCAGTGGTGGATGCTGGATGCCAGCTCTCAGGACAGAGTGGGTATTTAGTCCCAGCTCCTCACCCCACCTAAAGCCAACCTGTGGGGTGAGTGGCATGTCCCTGGGCTCTCAGCACTGCAGTGATGTGACACAGTGAGACAGATCAGCTTTTGGCTTTAGCTTGACCTAGCTACCCTATCATTGCACCAACCCGCTGCTCAGGTGCCAACCCAAGCGAGATGTCGTTTTTCAGGACTACCACGACATTTGCCAGAGAAGCATCTTTGCGAGTGGCTTGGTCTCCCATTCTAACATCCCTGTGTTGTAGATACATCACGTTTAATGCAAAACAGAGCAACAAACCTTCCGTACTGGTGCTGGACAGGATGCTCCCATGCTCAACTGTAGCTTTAGCTGCCGTCACCAATTTTATTAGTCACTCTGCTACTCTGTATATTCAATTTCCTTATGATACAATTATCATTTATCCATTTTATGATTTATGCTTGGGTGTCAGTAAGGTGTCATAACTTTAGAGGAGGTTATTAATTACATTAGACCTCCTAAATAGACTGTGGCCTCCTAATCTGACACCAGCAGGAGCACATCTACCTCCATGAGTCTCTTTTCTCCATCCTATGATCTGGCTGCCACTGAAAAATGAGACCCTCAGTGATACTGTTTCTACTGCAGCACTTCTAACCACTCTCCTTTAAGGTGCTTTCAAAGGATATCACCTTCATGTAAGTCTTGTCCTCAAATCAATTTTATCTGTTCCCTGCCCTATCCATATATCTCTTGCCTCCTTCCTTGTGACCAGGCAGTGGCTCATCCAGTTGAACACTAACCTGGCAGGGCTTGGTCTCAGATGCATTGAAGAGGGTTGTTTCTTCAAGGTTGGTTTCTTGGGGGGCTGCAAATGTGATCCTTGAGTCCATACAACATATCATCTCTGCCAGATGATGAGAGAGAAGCAGCACCACCCTGGTGTCCCTCCATCACCCACCTTGTGCCAGCACTTGATCTCCTGAGGTAGACCTAGTTCACACCAGCAGGAAGGGAAAGGAGTCGTGAAGGTGTAGCTTGTACCAGCTTGCCAGGCAAAAGATCAGTGCAAAAGAATGTACCTACAAGTATAACTTCATGGGTTTACCTTGGAGCCTCTGTCATTGCAGAACTATTGCCCCAGCTCACGCCCCAATCAGATGTTGCCACACAGCAAAGGTTTCGGGTGAAGTCACTCTTGGGAGAGGAGAAGCCAAGAGGACTTCTGCTCTGGCCTTGCTGTGCACTGTGTACACGGTCACAAGAGGGACAACCTGGGCTCCCCAGCTAACCACCTGGTAAAGATGATCCACCCCTCCCCAGGGCATCCATCAGCCATCGTTCTGCTGCAGGAACCTCCCAGGGACTTCTTCCTCTTTCCATGGTTTTCCTCTATGAAGGAAAGCTCTAGAGATGGCCAGACAGAAGCAGGGCATCCAGGAGCCTGGAAAGGGCATGACTTGCATCCACTGCTCAATTTGGGTGCCTTCAGGGAGGATGGGTCAAAATCAATGCAGGACATCGATTGCCACAAGCCTTGCACAGACATCCCCTTTTGGCAGGAGATGGAGAGGGACGGTTACCCCGGTCATCTCCATCTCCTCTTGTGTGGCATCGAAGCAATATCAAGGACGTGCCCACGAGTCTGCAGTGTACACCAGAACGTGACGTGAGGGTGATGGTCCCTGACCAGATCCTGACACAAGGGACTTGATGTGGGAGACATGGCCCCAGGCCAGTCTCGGCCGCCCACTCTCACAGCATCTCCTGGTACCCCACCATGCGGGTTCTCCTCGCAATGCCTTTGCTCCGCAGAGAGATCAAAAGGCATCCAACCCACTGATCGCTCTGTTTTGTGTCGAAAGTCTCCCTGATTACCTCACCATTAGCTGCACCCATTAAACAAAATCCTAAAGGTTTTAGACAAAGCTGAGGTTTCAGATGAGAGGGCGAAGGAATGACTCAGTGCCTTTAAACGCCAAAGTCTTCTCCTCCGTCCTGTTTGTACAGCACCTCGCAAGAGGGGTCCAGGTGCATGCCTAGGGCTCTGAAACACCGCCACAATTAAATAATAAGTGTAATAGCAGCTGTACTCCCACCAGCAGGGTTTCTTTTTATTATTTAAATATTCAGTTACACTCAGTAGCACCTCTCAGAGATGCAGTTGACTTCAGTGAGGTGGAAAATGACCCCTTGGTTGGCCACTGGAAGCCATTGTTGCAGCATGAGAAGAGCTGGGAACCCACCGGCACATGCTGGCACCCATGGGAGCATCGTTGGTGCTGGTGAAAGCAAGGATGGGGCAGGAGGCAGTGGCCTCAGGGTCCTATGAAAGGGATGAGCCCTCACCTGGGACTTGTCTGAATGAGACCTCCAGCTGTAGGCATCTCTCCAGCTTGAGAGCATCAGAGGACAGTGGTCACAGCAGTGTCATGTGGAGCTGGGTGCAGGTGAAGGCGAGCAGGGAGGAGCGCAGAAGTTGTTTTCTCCTCCCTTTCCACCTGGAGAATCAGCAAACCCCACGGAATTTCAACCCTAAAAAAGGAGCTGATACAAAAACAAGCAGTGCCGTGGTTTGGCAGCGCTGCCTGAGGTTTGGGCTGACGATCGTTGAGTCTCTGCTGGGCAGGGAACCCTACTGGAAGACAAGCTGTAGGAGGACAGGTCTCCCCAGGCACCTTGAAGATCCTTTGTCCAGCTCCCAGCATCTACCAGTTGCAGCCCCCCATGGAGCCCACCACTGGTTCCTGAGCCTGATGAGGCTCCTGGAAAGCAGCTTGCCTTCAGCCTGTTGTTTCTCCTGCCAGTTTCAGCTCCTGGTTCAGAGCAGTGGTGGGAACCACCTGCTTTTATCACAGAAGAAATAGTGCCATCTGCTGACATTACTAGCTCTGTTCCTAGAAAGAGAAGGGTGGATGCTCGTCTCCTGTATGCTGATGAGCGTTTGGGTTCATGCCACCCTGGGAAATGCCCACACAAGCCCATGCTGGTGGGGCAGCCCCACGAGTGACCCATGCACATGGTTCAGGCATGTAGACAGCCTGAGACCCCCGTGGACCTCCAGGGTGACTCCATGGTCAGGAAAACCTCAATACGAGGGATACAGATCCTGAGCACTCCCAGAAGAGGAGCTGGAGGGAAAGGTGCTAGTCGCTGACATCCAATAGGGTTTAATTAACCTCTTATCCCCTTCACTATAATAATTGAGAGAAGCTAAACCACTTCAAAAGGCTGCTCTTCAAGGGTCATCCCTCATCCCATACAATTCCTTAGTACAGATTTTTCCTCTCTGATCTGTGGTCCTACCTCCTCTGATCCTGTGGGAGTTACTGGAGAAGTCCCTTGGCTCGTTGGTAAGGGCTGAGATTTTTTTGTTTAATGGCCCTTCCTAGCCTCATGAAAGCCTCAGCTCCTGTACAAGTCCCTGGGAGTTAACAACATTCAGCATGATGGTCCCTACATGAGTTTCAGGTATAAGGAAAAAACTTTTCACAATGAAGATGGTAAAACACTGGCACAGGTTGCGCAAAGAGGTGGCAGAAGCCCCATCCACGGAAATATTCAAGGTCGGGTTGGATGAGGCTCTGAGCAACCCAATCTAGTTGAAAGGGGATTGGACTAGAGGACCTTTAAAGGTCTCTTCCAGCCCAAATTATTCTATAATTCTATGATATATATATACTTACTATATAAATTGTATATATGTTATGCAGGGACCATGGCAGGAAGCACCACAGGTCTCAGACATTGGCAAGGCAAGGGAAAATGTCCAAAATTGCTGGAAGGAACTTTTCCTTGGGAACATGCTCTCTCAGGCAGGGATGCACCGGGACCCCAGGCGCAGAGAGCTCTGTGAGAGAGAGATGATCCCACCCAACCACCCGACCCAGGGGATAAGTGAGTCTCAGGAGAATGGGTTGAAAGGAAGCAGCATGAGCTGCGGCCAGTCAACGAAGCCTGGTGGAGGTCAGCCTGGGAACGGCCCGTGGAAAGTAAAGCTGCTGATTTTCTGATTTCCCGAACTGACCTACAAATAGTGAAACCATCAAAGCAGGAGGTGCATTCCTGAGGTCTGACCCAGCATGGCAAAGTCAAGGAAAGGTTCCCACTGAACTCAACGGACACTGGACCATGGCCACAACACTTACATTGAGCCAAGATCTATTTATTATTTTTCCTCATGGTTTTATCCAAGGCTTCATCCTGCCAGGGCTCTGGCTCATCCTGCAACAAGGATGTCAAATTTATCCTATGGAGTCATTTTAACACAATAGATAACCAAATATATATAGTTAGAAACATTACCGCATATGTATATGTATAAAAAACACATATACAATATATATACACACAAATAACCTCTTAAATGTGAGGCCAGCATAAAAAACAATCAGAGTAAACACTGTAATAATTCTAATTATGCAACATATTTTGCCTAACATATTTATTTTTAATGGTAGTCGTTTTAACAGCTCTAAGGCCCTGAATTAGTCCAATATGTTCTTAACTACATTCACTTTAAATACAAATGTTAATGACTTTTCCAGAGGGTCCAGCACTCTGGATGAGCTTGCTGCACACCAGTATAGTCTCCTTAACATGTTTACTTTTAATAACAGGTTTAATGATGCACTCAGGGCCTAATAACTGCGTTTAGTCACAAAGAGAAAAACCAGCTACAAAATACTTTCTCTAAAAACTAGGCTACAGGGGATTGCCGCGCCATTTCAAAGCCACACCAGCCATCCTTCAATGTTCCTCTATGTCTTTCAGCTCTGCCTGCATCCAGGCTGGAGACCCCAGCCATGGATGAACAGCTGCAACATATTTTTTGGGACCAGTTTCAGGGTGACTTTAGGACCCCGTGCAGCAGCTGAGCCATTCACTGCCAAATGTGGCCTTGCCTCCTGCCACCTGTGATGCTCTCGATGGTTGAGTTTGAGGAGATGCACAGACCAGGTTTCAGAGGAAGGTGTTTCTAGGCTCTGGCAGGGGCACCTCAGGGCTCTCACTGAAGTCGCCGGCAGTGACATGCCAAAGGAGAGCGCCTTTGAAATATCACACCCACAATCCATTAAAAAAAAAACACAACAAAACCCCAGAACAACAAAAAACACACAAAAAGTCCACCCCAACAACAACAACAAAGCCCCAATTCCTACTTTTAGTTTTATGAGAGGTAGAAATACAACCAAATTATAAGAGGCAGGAGGCAGCTGATTTCTGCTTTCTCACCCAGATCAACCCATCCCTGTGAACCTGCAGCCCGGCCAGCCCTGCCTGTGTCTCAGCCCTCCCGGCTGGGGAGGGACAGGACCCCCTGGCTACACTCAGCCTGGTCAAAAGGTGCTCTTGGCTCCCAAAAAAAGAGATTTGCCTAGCAGTGCTGCTGGCAGGGCTTCGCTCTCCCTGGCTGTGTCTAGACCTGCCTGACCCCAGACCTGTGTCAGGACCTGTGAAATCTCACGTGCCTGGGAGATGCTCAGAGCCGCCTCCGTGACCTGCGTAGGACCAGCCCGACCCATCCTTCTCCATCCATGGTTTGAACGGTCACCCCACAAAGTGTCGCACGTCTCCAGTGCATGGTGGGTCCATGCCTGGCCAGGCTGGAGCTACCTCAGGGGCAACACACTTCTCCCTCTGCACAAGAGCATCCCAGGGTGTGCATCATTCACTGACAAACCTTGTGGATGGTCCTAGATGTAACCACGGGAGACCTCACCAGACTTCGGCTCTGCTTGCATGAAAAACACTTGCAAGGCTTGAAGCAGCTCTAATTTGTATACCTCCTGCCCCAGGGCCTGAGTGAAACAGGAGGGTGGAATCCAACAGCATGTTGTGCATAAAAAGATTATGCCAAAGATAACCTTATTGCTAATAATAACCCTGGAATCTGATCCTGTGAATAGGCCCTATTGAATGTTTGAACACAGCATTCCTCGGTTAGGTTTTTCTGCCTACAAATATTTCGCTCAAGTCTTTAAATACTAATCACAGAATTCAGACGAAGGCTTTTTATCTTCAAAGTGCTGCAGAAAAAAAATTAATTCATTAATCAAAGATAATTAAAGGGCACAAAATATGCTTTTTTCAAGAGCAGGGAGCCAACCAACGCAGTGTGAAGCCATTGCGGGGACTCCGAGCATCTCTCCTGCCACAAACGTGATTTTCCTGGAGTGGCACCTGGGCAGTAGCCTTGCTTGTTCCCAGCAGCTCCGCTCAAGCTTTCTTCCTGACATGTGTTAGGCTGTGTGTCTGCCACGAAGGAAATAGGGTTTGAAGCTCACAGCCAGGAGCAAAAGCTGCGATTGAGGCTTTAATGAAGCTGGGATTGAGTGGCTAGGGTGGTTCAGTGAAGCAGTAAATGCAAACACATTATCACCTGAGAACTTGCTCCAATTTCACACCAATTAACTAGGAATGAGAGAGGAGAGCTGGGGCTGGCTGCAGAGATGGCTGATAATCCTGTGAATGGGCAGAAATGGCTCGTACCCAGATGCGCTTTTGCCAAAACGAGTTTGTTAGATAACGCCAGTCCAGGCAATTTTGTCTTGAGGAGCGAGCATGTCATTACTGGAGCTGCTTTTACTAGCAAATATTAAAAACATTTGCAGAAATACTGATGCCTGTGAGGGGAGCAGGGGTGGAAAGTAATAAAGCAATAGCTGATTATTTTATTTCTCTGCCAACGTGTCACATCAGAGGAGGTGGGGGGGGCAAGGGGAGATGGAGAAGAGGGCTGGGGTGTGAAGGGCTGCTGGTTCAAATCCAGCAGCTCGTGGAGAGGAGTATCCCTTCCTCAAGGAGCCCTCCAGGATGCTCAGCTCTGGATTTGGGGAAGGTTTGACATCTAATTCACCAACTGCAGATGTAGGTTTGAACTCTACGAGAACAGCAGAGAGGGTCCCCCAAAACTCACCTTGGCAACAGTAACAGGACCCATCTCCTCCACCTGCACCCAGGAGCCAGCTCACCTTCCCTGCATTTTAATATTTGAGCTATTTCCCTTTTTTCCTGCTGGGATTATTTCCAGGTTAGGAGTTAGGGTGGAAAAATGGCAACAACTTAGGGGAAATGCTATTAAATGAATTTCTATTAATTAAATGTTAAACCAAATCACACCCTCAGTGTGCTGAGCCCCACATTACCCTTCATTAGCTGCTGGTTTCAATATCTGTGAGCAACCAGCCTGATTCTCCAAACCTCACCAGCCATGAGACGTCCTGCAATCAGCAGGTTGAACTAGGGCAACTTCTTGTATTTAGATGAAATTTTGTCTTCATTTTTAAATGCATCATTGCTGAAGAGGCTACTGCAAATGCAAGGGCAAGAGCTCTGCTGGATTTCATACTGACACACCAAGTTGGAGAAGATCTCAAGAAAAACTGGAGCATGCGGGTCTGTATGGATTGACTTGGATGCACTAGTGTTGGATGCTCAAGATGCACTTTATTAGGGGACTGAAAGAGGCTGCAGTATTTTTGGTAGAGAAACCCTCTGTTCATGACTATCCCTGGTCTGTGCCCGGAGGGGGATCCTCAGTGCTGCACTGGCTCCTCTGTGGCAAGATAGCACCTTGGGAAGTCACGTTATCCCCAGGAGCTGGCCTGGCCTGCTCCCTGGCCAGGAGCTCCAACAAAATAGTTGCAAGAAGGGTGCAAACAGAAGCAAAGCAGTCACTGTGCTCCTCTTACTCAATATTGAGTTATTCAGGTTATGGGTGGGACCAAGATATCTCCCTTTAAAATCAGAAAAATATTTTATCCAGCGATGGAGCATGAATAGCCAGTGAGGGACAAGCACAAATCAAAATTTCCTAAAGAAGATAAGGTTGATTCACCTCACTAAGAACCAAGGAGAATGCCAGGGCTGGGTGAAGTGGATATCTCATCTATGGGCAAGGGGGGTTCTGAGTGCTTCCTGCCCCACTGTCAGTCTGATTTTCAGCATCCTGCTCACTTCAGGTGTGTGTTCCCTTCTGAACAGGCCTGGGAAAGAGAAAGAAAGATGTGGCTTAAATGAGAAAGAGTCAGCATCTGGTGCTGGGGGGTTGCTCTGCCCTGGGGCAGGTGGAGTGGAGTGACAGGGGGGGATACCTTGCTCCAGTTTTTCCAGCCACAGGAAGCAGGGACCTGTGTTCCTTCCCTCCTTCCAGCAAGCAAACCTCTCTGCCCAAGCAGGAGCAGCCAATCTCCTGCACCGTACACAACGGTGAGCCTGAGCCTCGGTGCAAATCCACAGGGCTCTTTCCTGTCCGCTCTCTCCAGCCTGTAATTATCTTAAAGGCAACAATTAAAACTATTGAAACGCATGTGATGGGTTTAGGGAGCACAGCCTGGCTAATCCCCACAAGCATCCCGGAGGAGCGGAAGCGAGGAGCTCCCCGGGGGCTGGATGCTGGTGTTTTGCCGGGCAGGTAATGACCAAGCGGAGCTGCAGAGCACCCACCTTGGGGTGAGGAGGTGACAGCAGCCGGGTTCCCAGCCAGCGTGGGACCCCAGGAGTCACCTGTGTGACAGCACCCAGGCTGGTGCCACCAAGGGCTGTTAGGAGGGTCCCCTGGGTCTTCACCCCAACTTGACATTCCCCAGGGCCACCCAGAAAAACAGTGACAGGGAAGACCCCATCCCCAAAAGTTACTGTTTTGCTTAAAACTCTGGTTGTAAACTTCAACAGCAAAAATGTCATCTTTTTTTCCGTGTTGGTCCAGGATCTAGCACAGCGAGTCCTGCTCCATTCCAGATGTCAGATACCAAAACAATGCTGTGCTCATACACAACCCCTTCTGCCTTCCCCATCCCTTACGGCAGCACCCACTGCTCTTTCACATCCACATGCAAGAGTGTGCAAACCTCCACAATGCTCTCTGCTCAAGGTGTCCCAAATCAAGAGCAAGGAGAGGGATAGCAAAGAATCGCATGAAATATCACTGTCCTGTGCTCATCACTCTTTAATTTATTTTTTTTTCCTCTATGAATCTTTTATTTTTGCTATTTTTCTGTAAGCATCACCCCCCTGGAACAACATTATATGTGATTTTTCCCTATGCCTTCTTTACGAAGCACTTTCTAACCTTCCCTAAAAATTCTGAACAGCTTTGGGAGCCCTAAAAGGCAGGGAACTAGAGTGCAAAAAAGAGAACACAAACTCTTTGTTCTCAGTATCTCGTGATCTTAAAGTGCTCCGGGTGATCTCAGGGGTGTCAGGGCAAGGACAGAGCTATGCAGGGCAGCCGCTGGCTCTCTTCTTTTCCGGTCCTCTCGCTCCAGCAAGACAACATTTTCCTGTCCCGCATATCACCTTTTTCGTGATATGGTGTTTTAACGATTTTGAAAATTTCCAAAATTTCTAAATTTGCCTTCTTTCCCAAAACTCAAACCGCAATTTTAACCATTTGGACTAAAAGTGAGTCTTTTCAACTTCAAAACAATTTTTTTAGCTCAAAATATATGGGTTTTTTTTAAGCTTCTGCACACAACCAGCTCATTTTCAGTGGATCAAAGTCCTTTATTACTGTCCAAATTCAAATTCCTTTTCAATTAAATATTTAATTTCTGAATGCAAGCTAACTTTCCTTTCTCCTTTCTTTTTCTTCTTTTCCCTTCTCATTTGTCTCTCTTCCTTGTTTCTGAAATGCAAATAATTGGGAAAAATCATCTCCTGTGATTTTGCTGCTGCTAACATCAGCAGCCCCAAGGATGCTCCCAGCCCTGCACTGCCCTCACTGGGGAAGGAGCCTACAAAAGGGACTAGACCTCCTCTCTCATTCCCCACTCCCTGTGGGTACCCATCCAGCTGCACCAAAACCACAGGACACAACAAACCATGGGGCTGGGGGAACAGAAAATCCCACGGCACCCCCAGCCTTGGGTTGATAGACCCCAAAAAGACCACGACTGTTTTCTGTGTGGGGAGCCATCCAGGCAGAGAAGCATCACTTGGGGCACCTGAAGGTCTGTGCTGCCCCAAATTTAGGAAGCCTCGCAGGCAGGCAATGCATCTGTATTATATTCTTTGTATATTTATTGTACACGCTCTACAGATCTCAGGTAAGAAATGACACAAATTCATCTTTTAATGTTTCCATGCAAAAAAATATGTGTGTGCAGCTGTTGAACGTGCTCCCCAGTCATTGCCATGGTGAAGCTCTGCACTGCCACTGTCTGTCAAGAACCGAACCCAGCTCCCGGCTGACGTGTGGATTTGAGAGGACAGGCTCCATTCTCCCGAAGCTTCCTCTCCTCCCTCCGCTGCCAGCAGCAGCTGCGGGACAGAAACATAGAATCACAGAATGGCCTAGGCTGGAAGGGACCTTAGAGATCATCTAGTCCAACCTCCCTGTCACAGGCAGGGAGGCCTCTCCAATAGACCAGGC
>NW_009725234.1:78751-81908 GCF_000703405.1 Apaloderma vittatum
CCCGCCCTGCCCTGAAACCCCGCCAGAGAGGGGCCAGCCACAACATCTCTGGGCAATTTATTCCAAAGTCTTGCTGCCCTTGTACTGAAGAATTTCTTCCTAAGGTCCAATCTAAATCTATTCTCCTTCAACTTAAACCCATTTCCCCTTGTCCTATCGCTGGACCCTCTTGTAAAAAGTCCCTCCCCAGCCTTCCTGTAGGTTCCCTTCAGGTATTGGAAGGCAGCCATTAGGTCCCCCCGAAGTCTTCTCATGGCCCAGCTCTGACCAAGGCATCCTCTAAGCGAGCCGCATCTTCCCCCAACACCTTTATAAGTGACACAGCAAAGGGACAGTGTCTCTTCATGTATTTATTGATTAACAGCAACATTTTAGATGAGTGAAGCCGAGTTGCCGTTGAAGGCAGGAATAGGATCGGGCATAGGTGTCATTCAGCATTGTAGTCATACAGCAAATTTTATTTAGGGGTTGCTTTCCGTCATGTGAACATGTGACTTTTTTATTTGTGTTTCTAGAGGGCTTTAGTGCTGAGTTTCTGTTTGAAGCTGGGCAGGCAAGAAGGCAACAGGGCTGGTGAGAGGCCAGCTTTCTCCAGGAAGAACATCCTGAGGTGGAAGGATATTGACCACGCAAGTACCACAGGGATGGGGATTCACAGCAATGCCTGGTTTTTCACAGCAAGGGTTAAAAAAAAATAGGGAAACCATGAAGTTAGTGAGAGGGATGGACGCCTATCTCCAGATCTGCATATTGAGATGTTCATAACCCAACAAGTTGCCGGCCTTGATGAACACAGCAGAGTGATGTTCAACAGCCTGTGTTGCGCTGGAGATCAAACAAAGTGATCTCTTCTGCCTTTAAAATGTATGAAGCTACAAGATCTTAAGGGCATATAAACTTACTTTGATTGCAGGGCTGGGATCTTGGAAGATGCATTCCTTTAATTTCCCTGAGCTGCCTGCCTTCCCCGTGAAGGACATGCACGGGGCGGTGAGTTTTCAATAGAAACTGGTTTTGCCTCATTTTCCACTTCTCTTCTGCTATGAGGAAAGAAGTGCAGAGCTCCGGAGGCCTGCCTGCCTCTTTCTATGCAGACAGAAAGGGCTGGGTGTCTGTGTTTAATTACAGCCTGAAAGAACTGCATTTAAAAGACAACAGCAAGCTATTTAATTAATACTTATCGTTAGCACACATAGGAATGCCTAGCAGCAAATTGCAACAACAAAGCAACTGCTTTTTGGGTTTTTTTTCCTTGCACTTGGGATAAATTAATTTTAAAAAGGAGTAAACAAATGATTTGCACCCGATTTGAGATGATTTTTTATGGAGTACTAGGGTAACAGGTATTACCTTAGGATAGCAGAGATCTGTAAGAGCTGGTTTTTCAATCTCCATCTCTCCTGGCCAAGAAGCTTATCTTCATCTATCCATCTATCTACCTCTCTATCTCGGCATTTGCACTGGGCTCATCCCCATGTCTGAGCGTCTACTTGTCTTCATACCTGTCCATAAATTACACAGTGCCCCTGGGGCATTATAAATAATAATTCAACTCCCAAACCTTCAGAGCACTGTTTTAAAGCACTGGCTTATAATTCACCACTTCGTGGACTCTTCCTCCCAGCCCATACAGGTAACACCAGAGCAGAAGGACATGATGCTACAGTCAGTGGAGGAAATGCCCCAAAATCAGGTCCTGGTGTAGGAGGGATGGGGTGGGTGGCCACAAGTTGGAAGGTGGGGACAGACATCGTGGTAAAGTACAACAGAAGGCTCTGCTCCTGTGAAAGAGCATCCCCAGCAGCAGTCCCCTGAACTTTATCTCAGTCAGCACTGCAGACAGACAGTCATCACATGTCCCCCTTTTAATCAATAGCAGGTTTAATGGCACTATTAATGGTGGGAGTGACAAACCACAGCATGGGTCTGCTGCTGATGTCTCCAGAGGGTACAACACCAGGCAATAAGTGCTGGCTTGGAGGTAGACGGCTTAAAATGTAGACCTCATGTGAGGCTAGATAGAGTCCAACCCACACCAGGACAGACACCTCATCCCTTGCTGGACATGCCAGCAGATGGCTACAGGACAGCAAGATGTTTTGGTACATATGAGCTGTTGGTAGAAATCTTCAGCTGAGCCGTGGGGGATACTGTTCTGTTCCAATACTTTGCATTTCCAACACAAACTCACTGCATCTCCATCCCAACACATTACTTTCTCCTTGAGGTACGTAGGTGTCAGGAACACGTCCCAGCCAGAGTGAAGCTGACCTTCACTCTCAGCCGGAGACCTGAGGAGGAGGAAGCAGAGTCTCAAACACCTGTTTTGGTGCCGAAATAGGAGCTTCCAGTTGTGGGAGCAGTCAGGGATGCTGTGGTCCCTGAGCAGGCAATGGCACGCTCCCACCAGGGTCATCCTGCATTCCTGGCAGCTGGGGTTCTATGTGTTGCCATGCATTGCCCTCTGTGGGCTCATGGCCACCCTGCAAGCTGAGCCTGGTTGTGCATTCACTGCCTCGGCTCCAGATGTGAAATAGGCTTTTCCTGACACGATTCTGCCCCAGAACTCCCAGAGAGAGTATTCACAGTGTTCTGCACTAAAAAATACATCTGGTTTCGACTGTGGGAGAAGCAGCACCCCATGGGGCTATCCTCAGGGATGGCTGGGAATTCAACCCCATTTTATCCTGCATGGGCATCGTTCGCAGCGAGGCTGGACCCTTTATTCAATCTATGGCTTTGGGGCACGAGGATGGGACCGTGGGATGTATTTGCTGTGTTTTCTGCTTGCAGGACACACTGAGGCTTTGTCAGGCTTCCAGCTGAGCACCTCTCTCCAGGTCCTTCCTGGTGCTCCCCGTGTGGGGGTCTGGGTTCAACCCCTCCACTTCCCACCGCCCCATCCTGCTCTGGTCCCAGACAGAAAGCTGGATTCACAACCTCTCACTTGGATGCGGAGCTGGGTGCAATTTCAGGCCTCTCCCTCCACACAGGGTGTCTTAAGCTATGATTAAGAGCTAAATTACAACTGGGCAGCCGTCCCTGGCCGAGAACCGCAAGATTTGGAGAGCCAGCTATTAAAGGAGGTGGAGTCCAACAGGTATAACGTGTGCATCAAAGTAAGGGGCAGCCGATGGGGGGGGGCAGGTGGGAGCGG
>NW_009725234.1:81939-91481 GCF_000703405.1 Apaloderma vittatum
GGGGCAGATGGGATCGGGGGTTTCTCATCGGCACCACCAGTGACCTGCTGCACTGCCCCCCAGTACAAAGCCATGCTCTGGGGCAAGGTTATTTCTGAGGACAAGGTTGTGTTGCTGCTTAAATAAGAGGTATTTTGCTGACTGGTTTGGCTCTTAAAGAGGGGTGAATGACAAAGCATCATACTTTTCCTGGACCCCCCCCCACCATTTTCCTCCCAGCTGCTTGATCTGTGCAACTGGTAGGGCCATTTGCATTAAAAAACATCCAGCAGCCAAGCGCTGTGTTTTTTGCATCATTTTAAATAAGCTGCTTCCCTCATCCCCCATTAATTGGGATGGGGTCGCCTTGACCCCCACCTTGGAGGAGGAACGGGTCCCTTCTCTCTTGCCAGGTTTTGGTGGGATGGAAGGAGGTGGCATGGGGCTGGCTGTGCTGGGATGAGCTGAGGAAAAGGCTGCTTAGGTGCCAGCAAGATGGCTTGCAGCCCAGGCAAAACTTCCTACCCTTCCTGCGCATTCTATAACATCCCATGCTGATTCACTTCACAGAATTTACTTTCACCCTGCTAAATGCCACTAAACCTTCAAATTAATCCTCCTATTACAGGACTTCCTTTGATGTCAGAGGGGGAATTTTTTTTATGGCAAAGGGGGATTTTTCCCCCCTGGTGTAATTATTCCTTTTTTTTTTTTCTCCCACCTTTTTAGGCACAAGAGATTCCTGCCAGATGCATGACTTGTGGAGGCAGCTCCCACACAAAGTATTTTCATATTTATATGTATATGATGGGAACGTGGTATTGAAAGACCTGAAGTTTCAGGCAGAAGATAAAGGGAATTTCCCATTTCCTATTCGTTTCTGTGGAAGTTGCCCAGGAAGAGTCTGTAGCAGGACTAGGACCAAAAGCTGTGAGATATGGCACTGGGAAGTAGCTCCTTAAGGTAAACATGTCCAGGGAAAATATTTGCTATGTAACGCTATCACTGAGCAAGTTTCAACACCTGGGAGTGATCCATGGTACCACTTAAATTACAGGGGTGGATAAAGCAGATCCACTGCAGCCCTACATGAACTTCCCATTGAGCATCTCAGATGCTACTGGGATCACTGGGCTGAACATCCCAGCAAGGGGCCAGAATCACTGGGTAATGCTCAGGAAGCTGGTGACTGTGCATAGTGATAAGGGAGCTTTCTGTCATAGCTAGTACTGACAGAATAGGCAAATTTATTCAGGGTTTCAATCAGTTTTTATGAATTATTAGGAAAAAGGGTAAATTGCAGAGCTCTTTTCTGAAAATGTTATTAAATAGTCTATATAATTCAACAGTGAATAATAATTTATTGCATGGAGAGCATAGGCTCCTCTCCCAACATAACGCAGGGCTCTCCTGGAAATGCAAAATGAGCCCTGGGAGGCATCCGCCAGCTATGCTCTGGTAGCTCAGGTCTGTGTGACCGCCTGCCCAGCGATCCTCCACCGCCGTGCTGCGCCTTCGATCCGCTCCCGGAGTGCCTGTGCCCAGTCCTGCCCCCGCTCCAAGGGAGTGGACCTGGTCTCCATCGCCGTTAAAGCAGTGATTTCAGGAGGAAGCTGGGGAATCAGGCCAGCTCGGAGTACGGCGTCCTGAAATTTGGCTGCGGAGGCTGGAGCTAGGCAACACCGGGGCGTGCTGAAAAGGAAACAAAAGCGAGAAAACTTTTGATGCAAGCAAGTCCTGAGCTGGAGATGCTGCAGGAGCAAAGGGAGAAGTGATGCTTCAGTCCCCAATGTTCCAGCCATGTCTGTCCTTACCCGTCCGGCTGCGAGTAGTGGTAGTGGGCAGCCACGGCGGAGTGGGGACACAGCAGGTAGTGGTTTTCCACCCAGCAGCGCTGCATGGCTCGCACGATGTCCTCGTCAGAGGCTGAGCACGAACGTAGGGTCTTGGAGAGCTGCAGCCCAGGGAGAAATGGGAAGGTTTGCACAGGGCATCATCACCCCACATGTTCCCAGCCAAGCTTGTCCCACAGGCATAGAATCATAGAATGGTTTCGGTTGGAAGAAACCTTCAAGATCATCGAGTCCAACCTTTTCCTAGCCCTATGAACACCACTAAACCATGCCCTTCAGCACAACATCTACCCTTCTCTTAAACACCTCCAGGGACAGTGATTCAACCACCTCCCTGGGCAGCCTGTTCCGATGCCTGACAACCCTCTCAGTAAAGAAATTCTTCCTAATATCCAACCTGAACCTCCCCTGGCGCAACTTAAAGCAATTTCCCCTTGTTCTGTCACTCCCCACTAGGGAGAACAGACCAACTCCTGCCTCTCTTCAACCACCTTTCACGTAGCTGTAGAGAGCAATAAGTTCTTCCCTCAATCAACAAAACAGTTCAAAATAGGGGGGCTGGAAGATGGGGTTCCCCAGGGACTGAAAGAAAAGGGTTTGCTGCTGCAGCTGTGGGATGAGGCACGGCTGGAAATGGCCATGGGGATGGGCTGTGAGTTGAGGAGGTTCCATCCCCAGGTGCTGGGAGCCAAGAGAAGACAAGACTCAGTTCTGTGCTTCTATCCAAATGCTCTGAGGGAGTTTCTGAGGGCTTGTAAAACCCACTTCAGTGTAACAGAATTATAGAATCTCTTTGGTTGGAAAATACCTTTAACATCACTGAGTCCAACCGTTAACCTAGCAATACAGAGCCCACCATTCTTTCTTTTAATAACGCAATGTTTTGGTATTTATTTTGTGACTGTGCAAGCAGGAGCAGGCACTGGGCAAAGGATGCTCTGTGGACGACTGTGTGTTGGATGGGAAGAGGTAGGATTTTTCATCTGGCCCATAGAGCCTTGCAATTCAAATGTTTGGCTTTCTCTTGTATTTCTCTCTGTTTTGTCTTCATACTCCCATCTGCTGCAGCACCAAGGCTGAATTGCAGCACCAAACCCAGCAGACCCACTCCCAAATGTCAGGCTCAATTTGTGCCCACACCAGCTGCATGATGCCCTGGTGCATGGCCAGTACTGGCACTGGGCTGACCAGGGATAGGGTGGTTTCATATTCTACTTAAATAATTATAGGCATTTTTAAAATTTGTTTTGCAAAGGAGAAAGATGTTCCTTTTAAAAAACCACCACCAAAACCATAATTTAAAAAGGGGTTTATCTCCATGCACACACATTGATATAAATCTCATGCTTAAATTTTTGGTTGGAAACTCTCCAGTATGCTATTTTTTTATTCTGAAAATGAGTTGAAATCAGCTAGTAGCAGTAAATCTCCTTACACACACACAGAGTACTGTGTGTGTGAGGAACTGACCTCTCTGTGTAAATCCGCAGGCAACTTAAGGCTTTTTGACACGCTGAATCGCTCCATCAGCGTTTTCGTCAGGTGGCTATCAGAGCCCGAGAGCAGCCAGAGGATCCTCTCCATGTTGTAAGGCTCCTGGAATAACAACTCAGTAGGTGAGCAATGGAAGTCTGAGCATCTGTGATGGGGGAGAGAGCCCCTGTGTGGATTCTCTGATGTCTAATTAGGGTTGAGACCCTACTGCTGCACTTTTATTGGTAGAAGCTGGGGTGGGCTTTGTGTCATAGAATCATAGAACAATTCAGGTTGGAAAAGACCCTGGGGATCATCGAGTCAAACCATTGACTCTACACTACAAGTTCATCCCTAAACCATATCACCCAACACCAGATCTAAGTGACACTTGAACACATCCAGGGATGGCGACTCAACCGCCTCCCTAGGCAGTCTGTTCCAGTGTCTGACCACTCTTTCTGTGAAGAATTTCTTCCTAATGTCCAGAATTTCTTCCTAATGCCTAGAATTTCTTCCTAATGCCCAGAATTTCTTCCTAATGTGTCTTCCCCTTGCACACCAACACCTCAAGACTTTGGGAACACAATGTCTTTCAGACCTCTGGCCTCTGAAAGCAGTCTAGTAGTGACCATCAGATTATAAAAAACTAATGAAAGGACGAATGACAAATCAATGGTGTGACCACATCTGTACAATC
Source organism: Apaloderma vittatum (assembly GCF_000703405.1). Classification (NCBI taxonomy): domain Eukaryota; kingdom Metazoa; phylum Chordata; class Aves; order Trogoniformes; family Trogonidae; genus Apaloderma; species Apaloderma vittatum. The sequence continues at coordinate 85,945 of NW_009725234.1, forward strand.
ACCTTGAGGAACCCAGGCTAATAACAGCTCTGTATTGGAGAACTAGAAATATCCAGCTGTTTACTCAGTGTTGCAGATGCTGCTATGAGTCACCCAGCTCCTGTGTGACTTAATGAGGCACCCAGCTCCCTGCAGGGCTGATCGATAATCTTTATGAACATATAAGGCGTATATAGGGCCTGAGTGGCCTCTATGGCGGTGTGGCAATTGGTGGTGCAACCCGGCAGCAAATCTCTGTGCAAGGCAGTACAGGAGGATCCCAAATCAATTTCACTGCTTGTTGGCTCATTCCTGTACGCTCACAAGCACCAGGAAACATTCATCCACGTGGTTTGGCCAAGACGCCTAGTAGGGACAGGCAAGGCAAGGGGCACTGACTAATGAGTCCTCATCCCATCTCCTGGGTTCAGGTGCTAGTTTTCAATGAGTTCTTTATACTTTTTAGAAGCTGACTGTACCTGTGACCTTTTGCCTCTCCACCGTGCCCTACCTTGGCAAGTCATCAGAACACGCTCAGCCTTCTGAGTCCTTATCTAGGTGGCTTATGGCCCTACTCCTGTTCTTCATCTTCCCAACACCTTCTCCCAGAGCCTCCAGCCTGTAATCTTCAGTCTAGCCTCAGTGTAGCCTGCCCTTTTCTTTAGGCTGTCCCCTGTTCTAGGCCGTCTTCTGCTTCCCAACCTGGCTCTCCTGAGAAGACACAAGCCAGCGTGCCTGGACTTCAATGACATGCTACTGGAGACACCTCCAGCACCAACCTCCTGACATCCCTTCTCCTGCCCTTCTTTCTGCTGCTCCTACATCCAGAGCTTCCCCTTCACCCTGCTTTTATTCTGGCCTTATGGCTTCCACTACAGGGAAGTAGTGGACTAATTGACACTATAAGTTGAATGGGGCCAGGACACAGGTGTAAGCACTGTCCTTGCCATCTAATTTATTAGCCATCTGTCTGATCTGGTTTTGTCTGATGCAGCTGGAGTTCTTCAGGAGAAAGTTAGGTCCCAGTTTGGACCAGTTTTGGTCATGCTGGGGACTGCTCCCAAGGAAAATTTTGGCATGTGGACAGGAGCTATGTGGTTGGTTGGCTTTAGGTACTGCAAAGACACAGCATCTGCTGTGATTCTCCTGGGATTGCTCCTTACAAAGCTCATCCACACTAGAATTTCTGCTTCAACTTCGACTCTTTGGTTAGTGTCTAAATGGAAAGTTTTCTCTGCTTTGGCTTAGTCTGCAAAGGAGGAAATCTAAAGATGTTGTGCGTTCTCCATCCTTGAAAGTTTCCAACACCCAGCTGAACAAAGCCTGAGCAATTCAGTCTGACCTCAGGGCTGATCCTGCTTTGAGCAGGTCACAACAAGAGACCTCCTAATTGCCCTCCAGCATGAATGATACGTTGAGCTATGAAAATATTTGCATGAGTGCTTCAGATGTGAGCTGAACGATGACGTTTCATGCAGCCATGTAGAGGGATGTGTAGGGGGATACACCCATCCAGCTCCTCAGGAATGTCTGAGCATCACCTCACCTGTCTGCCTTCACTCACAATCCCAAGGTCTGGCATATGCTTAGGTACCTCAGCAGACCACTGTTACTAAAGGGACACGGGCCAAGAGAGGAGCCCAGTTACCCTTTGAGCTCTGAGGAGCACCACAAATTCACGCCTCTCCAGGACAGTCAAGCTGGAGACCACATCATCCTGGTGACACTTATTGACCTGAAAGCATGGCAGTTCTTCCAGACTCCCAGGCCCTCCTAATGTGTTTGAACAGCTTTTAGATAATCCAGGTAGCTTAAGGCCACAGTGATACAACACCAAGTGTTTCACATTTTGGTCACTTGTTTGGAAGCAGATCCAATCCTTGTGGATCACAAGGTATATACGAAAGGGGAGATATTTGCTTCCAGGTGTTTCATTTCTGTACCACCATGACTGTTCATTTCTGAAGCCTTTGCCTGCCTGCTGAGACTTGTTTTTCTCTGAGCAAGCTGCAGATGGCCATAGATGAGGCATTGCTTCTGGACTTCCCTGCCTTCTTCTTGGTCTTTTCGCTTGCTCTTGGTGGAGCCTTTCAGAAACATCAACAAAGCCCTTGAGACATGATGGGATTTATAATTTTCTAAGTGTCATAGTTTGAGAAAATGCCCCTCTTCTGCTAACCTTGCTTATAATGAAACCCCAGAAATCCAGCGTTTAACAATGAAGATTACAAAATCAGGCCCTGAAAAGTGAGGAAGAAGCTGTTTGATCTATCTCAGATCAGCTTTCTGCAGCATAAATGCTCAATATGAGTCACACGTCTTAATGCATCGCTGAAAGCCATTGCTAGGGGCAGAATTATGCTCTCATAAACCAGGTAGAACGGAGTACAAGTTAAAAAAATTGTAAAAGTATATAATATTTGGTATTTTTCCATTCTGGCCAATTCACTACATACCTGAATATCCATGGCTGATGCTAATGTAGCCTTTACACTCTCTGATAGTGAGAAATCTCCATGCTGAACAGTCCTGTGAATGATGTCATTGCTGTTAACCACGGCAACAAGTCGAATCGGGAGACCCATTTTCTGGGCGATACAGCCAGCTAGGAGCAAAGTGAAAAAATACATGTATTCTTGTTGAAGAAACATCCAAAAGACATTTAGCAAAGAAGTCACTGTACAGATTGACTGAGCACAGAGATCAGAAGTAGACACAGATTACATTCCCTAATGGACTCAGAGATCATAGAATCATAGAGTGGCCTAGGCTGGAAGGGACCTTAGAGATCATTTAATCCAACCTCCCTGCCTCTCAACTTTCATGTTTTCGTAGACCAGCAGGCTACAAAATCCAGGGATGCAGTGCTCTACCTGCCATTGAACACCGACACGTGAGCATCTCCATATTTGAAGGTGGGTGGGCACGGGACTGAGAGGTCAAGCAAGAGAGATGAAGCTTTTGGGCTCTTGCAGCAAACTGACGCTGCCTCAGATGCGCAGCCTGCAGTGAATGCAGTTGAGTCCACTGAATCCTTTATTGCTTTCATAAGACAGTTGTACACCTATTTTGGGATTGAGGCAATCTAGAACTTGCACTCAGAAGGCCAGATTAAGCAATTAAGAGTGTTTCTCCTGACTGCGCACTACCCAGAGTAGGACCAGGCAGGACTCCACACTTCTGTTCCACACTCAGGAAATCAGAGACACAGTACTTTTCCTCTTTTATGGATCAAACACATTCTGTCCTCTCTTAAAGTACTCGTCCTCAAGATAGCTACAGTCATCATCAAACAGTGGTTTGGGATTTTCTACGCCTTGCAAATCATTAGTGACACCTGCATGAGTAATAACCATGCATGAGTAATAAAATATAAGTGGTTCTGAAGAAATCCTACCAGAGAGTGGGTGTCTTAATAGCAATGCCTAGTATCTGCAAAGTCCTTTCAGTCCATAGGTCACCACACTCTCTCTCTTCCTTATCTAACCTCTCTTTTTTTCCCTTCACCTGTGATATTTCCTCCTCCTCCTGTTGGCACAACAATTTCCACCACTGGCAGCGGGGTGGTATCCAGGGATGGGGCGCACTGAAAGTAAGCGTAGAAGTGGTGTGCAATCTGCACCATAATCCTAGACCAATTCACCGAATTCAAGCTCATCAAATTGCATTTTCTGGCAAAATCCACATCAGCGAAGAGTTCCTTGATTGGCTCATCGATTTCGTCGCTGTTCCCATGAGCTGTCAAAAGCAGAAAGGAAAGATTACATCTGCCAACATCAGTACATCAGGCACAAGGTGTCTCTGCTCAGAAATAGGGCCAGTCTCCAGCCCTGGGGTTTGCTGCAGTCAAGGGCATCCTGAGCTGCCCATGTGCCACAGGGGTCGCGCAGGACCACATGAATGCTCGGTGGTTTCTGCAGACATCTCACTCTAGGCTCTTGCTTGTATTTGCCAGGAGGGCAAATGCTGCATCTCCTGTGAGATGCTGAGCATAGGAGTCCATGGGACAGCTCAAGCACCCAGAGGCAATCTCTAACCGTGGAGACGGCACAGCGGGATGGGATGGACCACCCATGAATGTGGGGGAACAGAGGGAAGGAGTGACTCCTGGTCTTTTTAGTGCCCAGAAATGGTGCTGAATTCAGCTAAACACCAACTCCTTGCACCAAGGCAGCTCTGATCTGTGGTCAGCAGAAAATGAAGGCTTAAACCACCTGGTCATCAAACTGGGGATCTTTGCTACGGGCTCCTGGTAGCCACATGTCTGGCCAGCACAGTCACCATGAAGGCAATGACGTGATTGGCTGCAGCTGCTAAAGCAGCAACCTCTTGAGACTTTTAGGGTCACGGTTTCGACACAGCAGTGCCATAAAGTAAACAGCCCAACAGTAATGCCAACCAGCAAAGACATGGACGTTGTCTTCAATGACAGTGGTCATCTGAAGTTCCTGTATCTGGGTGCAAAACCCCTTGGGCAGCAGAACAAAGATGTCCATGTTCTTCTGCCCTCTCACGCTCTCGATGGCTGAGCTCCCTGTGTCCCCTGAAGTCCCTGTTTCAAAATGACGGAGAAGAAAGAAAAGCAAAAAATTCACATGTCAGTCAAATCTGCATCTCTGCACTTTAAGAAAAAGATGCAGAGACGCTCCATGAGATGGTTTTTGCTAGAGCAGCCACTCTGGCATTGCCCATAGATCACTCATCAGCCATCCATGAGGCAATATCACCCTGGGCCATTCGTGGGGAGGGCCATGAGATGATGGTTCTCAAGGTAAAGATCTGCCCAGAAATTTTACCCACCACAAAGAGGCATACTCACCCACCAGAATAGAGACGTGCTTCTGCCTTTTCTCTAGGAAGTACTGCAAAAATTGTCCCGTGCAGGACAAGGATAGGTCCTTAAATGCATAAGTAACTCCATGCCAGAGCTCCAAAACATTCAGCCCATTTTTCAGCCTGGACAGGTGGACGATGTTCTTGTGTCTGAACCTGTTGAAGGCCCTGTCGATCAAGTCTAGAGGGAAAATCGTTAAAGTGGCTGTTAGGTTGGGTAGAGGAGTATTTTTCTGACCCACAGCTTCTTGTATCTGTGCTCTTCATGCCCCTGAGAAGTTTTCTGCACAATCAAAGACTCTCAGTTGCTGGAGATGTGACAGATATCCAACAAACTATACTTAATTATTAGGAGTCAACCAGTCTAGTTTTACTGTGTTTGATAGACGAAAGTAACCCCAGGGGACACCTGACACATAGAGAGCAAACTGTTAAAATACAGAAAACCTGAATTTTATCATGACATGCTGTTAAGACAGAGGTTGCAGCTGCCCTCTGCTGGAAATGATAGCTTTTAGATATTAAAAACACTAAAAATCAGATCTCAACAGGAGCGTGGAGCAGCAGAAAGCCCTGGTAGGAGGGCAGGACTGGAGCCCAGCAGAGCAGCAAGGTAGCCCAGCAGCAAGCAGGGCCATGGCATCACCCATCGCTACTGCAGTCCCTGTTTGCACACAGGGGACGCCTTTTTCCAGAAGGTAACAAGTCCCAGCAAGGTGACAGAG
>NW_009725234.1:91506-123686 GCF_000703405.1 Apaloderma vittatum
AGCAAGGAGCAGGCAGCGGCGCAGCAGGCTCCATCCTCGGAAGGCTGCGAAGAGGACTGGGGCAAAGGCAGGCAGATGCATCTGAGCACCCCAAAATCCTTGTGCGCACCCCTCGAGCAGCTCCCCCCGCGGCTGAGGCTCACCGTCGAGCGGGTCCCGGCTGGGATGAAGAGGGAGCACAGCTCCTTCACCAGCTCCCGGTAGGAGAGGCGGCTCCACCTCCGCAGGGTGTCCCCGGCCAGCGAGGGGATGCGCTGGGGCATGAAGAGGCCGCCATCGGGTGCGTAGCCAGAGAAGAGGGCTCCCTCGAAGTCAACGGCCCCCGCACCTCCCCGCGTGCTGACGTACTCCATGGGTGCTGCGGAGGCAGCGCAGTCACTGCCAGGGCCCCAGAGCATCCCCCCGCAACAGGGAGCAGCCCTGCTTCCCAAGCTGAGCCCCCCTAAAGCTTCCGATGTGGACAGACAGAGCTCCTCGGGGAAGAAAACACCTCCTCCTACAAGAAGTCGCGGGGAGCTGGAGCAGCCGGGGACGATGGAGGGCACAGAGCATTTTGCAGGTGGTGGAAATCCTGCCTGGGAGTTGGACCGAGGTGGCTGGAGCCTCCTTGTCGCCCTTTCCCTGTGCCCTTCCCACCCTACCCCGGAGACACTTCCCGGCCTGCGCAGACAGCCCTGATGGCGCAGAACTGCTTAAGTGCGTCATGTCCCCTACAGGCTACGTGCGAAAGCTGGAGTTGTAAAATAAAAATAAATAAATAAATGAATAAATAAATGAAAAGGAAGTAACGATGTTTTTAGAGCAGGTGCGTCATGTCCCCTACAGGCTGGAGTTGTAAAATTAAAATAACTAAATAATTAAATGGATAAATAGATTAATGGGAGCGACGATATTTTTAGAGCAGGTTGATTTTGTTCAAAGGGGTTAAACTACGAGCAGGATTTAACTCAGTGCAGGAAGGGCCGAGCTAAATCTGCTGGATTCACGTAAATCTCACCGAGCAGCTGCCTGGAGAGGCCCCTTCTCACCCCGATCCCGTGAACCCCCTCAACCGTCCCAACCTCGGGCACCCCGGCCAACGGTGCAGCCCCTCGGCATGGCCAGCGTGGTTGCAGACCCCCTGTTCCCCCGCAGAGGCTGGAAAGCAGCCAAGTAACTCACAACCTCCGCCGCCGCTTGCAACGTGGCCACAATTCGCGCTTGTGCTCACGGAAAACTTCTCCCCGTTGCAACTTGCCGACGTTCCCCTCACCACGGTGGTGGCGGCCGCCCTGCACCGAGCCTGGGAGCGGGAATATACAGGAAAGATGGAGCTGAGCTGCTCCTGGTGGTCAAGGGCATCAGGGCAAAAGGCAGCAGGTATGAGGTGCAGCTGGGGAGAAATCTAGTTAAATATTAGGAGATAATTTTTAACAGTGAGGGTGATCAAGCATAAGGCATGGGGAGGTTTCTGTCTCTGGTACAACCCCTGAGAAACTCAAAATTCAACTGGGGAAGCATTTAGCCACCTGATTTAACTGTGACTTTATATCTGAGATCGAGCCTGCTTACTTAAAGAAGGGTTTGGGATAGAAACCTCCAGAGGTCCCTTCCAACCAAAATCAGTCTTTAATCCACCGGGCAAAGCCAAGTGTTCAGCCTGCAAGGCTGGGGTGCTGTAATAGCCCCGTCCCACGGATGAGGAAACTGAGGCACAGGAAAGAGAGGGGACATGTGCAGGGCTCTGCAAAAAAACTCGGTTCTCCTTTGCGGGGAAGGGCTGTGTATCCCTTTTCTTATTTTTTAGTTTAATAAATAGTGTTTTTTGAAGGACGAGGTCAGCACAGGACCAGTGGCTGTGCAGACCGGTGATGCAGGAGCAAATGCAGGGACTTCAGCCTGGGAAAGCAAGGTGCAGAGGTACAAAGGATGGCTGATAACAGCCAGCCATGAGTCAGAAAGCCCACATCTGCAGCAAGGGACACATCACCTATCAAAGCATCTGAGTCTGACCCGGCACATGCAGCCTCTCCCATTCTGGGGAGTCACCAGAGCCTGAGAAAAGTCTCTGGTAGAGAGTGGTCCAGTCCTTGCTTTGAGCACCGATGTGGAAATGGGCTTTTCTACACCCAGCATCCAAAAAGGACTGCTTCTGCAAGATTCTCAGTGGGAGGAAGAAGCTAAATTTCAGGCTCTGGGCAAAGTTGTCTGTGATGGTGCTGCTCAAGGTCAAATAGGGCAGCTGTAGCAGAGCAGGAAGCAAACAGCAGATTTTTAAGGATATATCTGAGCTTGCCCCATGGGCCAGAACATTGTTAATAGCCTCCTTTTTCTGACCACCTCTAGGAAATCAGCTAGAAAGGCAGCTACTTATCTATAATTATATAAATTATACCACCCAGCCAGCCCACATCTCCCCACTATAAGGAGATCTCTGTGCTCAACATTTCTCATCACATTGCAAAGACAAAGCCTGAGCCACCCAAACTTGCTGCAGCCCCAGGGTCGTCCTTGTACCCGCAGCCCCAGGGTCCTCCTTGTACCCACAGCCACTGGGTCCTCACAGGACATTGGTGTGTAGCGGGATGGGACCCTGTAACAGGGGTTTGTCCCCACCCCAGATGTGCACCCAGATCCTTTCACAAGGTGCCAGAACAAGTGGGCAGTAGGACTGGACCTTGTTCTTTGGGGATAGGTCAGATTTGAATCAGTGGTAAAACCCCCCCAGGGCCATCCCTGGAGTCATTGAGAGCCTCCAGGGTCACCTGGCCAAATGGGTGAGTGGCCAAAGTCCACAAAACAAAGCCTTAGCTCTCCATCATGCTCCAGTGGCAGCTGACACAAAAATCTTCAAGTAGCATCTCTGGACAAAACAGTGAAATACTAGAAATAAAGAAAACAGTAAGAGCTGCAGGGTACATGGTTTGCCTCCTCTGCTCTAACCTCTCCCACCACGGTGTGCCGAGGTGAATTCAGGATTTTCCTTCCTTGCAGCAGTCTCTGCCCGTGCAGACGCAGAGCACGCTTTGAGCACAGCTCAAATTTAGGCTCTAACAAGGAAAGGATCGAATCCCTAGGAAAAGTTGCATAAACCGATTGCTTTTATTACCATTGTAATAATTTAAAATCACCCATGTGCACCTGATCATCTCTGCAGGAGTCACCCAGCACACACCCACGGGACCTCACCTACTCCCACCACTGCAAGAATTTGTACCTCTGGGCATTTACTTACCCTATGTCTAATACTTTAGATGTGCGCATTAGCTGTATGAGGTGACTTCACTGATTCATCTAATTAATTTTTTTTCTCAAGTGAAGAGCTTACAATGAGACTGGTGGTCCCTTTAGCATTACATCTCTTGGGGATGCGTGCAGAAACCTTGCAAAAAAAAAAAAAAAAAAAAAAAGGTTGTACCATGACACCTGCTTGCAGAGAGAAATAGCAGCAGGGCTGTTGCCAGAGCTTTATCTATGCCCTGGGCCTATCAGCAGTGATAGCTCGGGCTAATGAGGTCATTGGTTAATGCTGTGATGGCAGGGGCTGCTTATGTGGCAGCCGGTGGCAATGACAGAACACATGGGATGCACCTGGGACGAGCACCAGGATAACAAGGTCATTCATTGGGAGTGCTGTTCCCATGCTCAGGCTCGCAATTTTCATGCATTCGAGTGTGGAGCACCAATCCTTTAATATTATCTTGAGCTTTTAAAAGAAAGAAGGGGTAGAGAGCGCCTGTGCTGCTGCACACCAACCTGTTGGGGCTCATCTGAAGCAACAGATCAAGAGCTGGAAACTATAATAACCTTTAATTAACCTGGTCTTTCTCAGTGCCTCCATACTCCTGCTGGGATTTGAAGTTCAACTTTGGACTGGGATTTGAAGTTCATGCTCTTTGGACTCACACATCAGACATCAGCTGTATCTGCAAACCCCAGCTAAGGCTGCTGTCAGACTTTTTCAACAGTTTTTTGTTTTGTTTTGTTTTTTGTACTGCATCAGTTTTCATCCCTCCAGACGCAATTTCCTCAGCCTCTCCACCCGCCAAAGGCATCTCAAAGCGTGGTGAGGACCGAGGAAGCAGAAGGACACCTACACCTTTGAGAAGCCAACTTTTCCCTGCACAAGCCCCCTCCAAAAGTCTCAGGTCTTGCCCCAGCGCGTTGCAGCTCTCGAAGCAAAGCACTGCAGCACTCAGCTTTGTGTTTGCTGAGCAGTTTCTTATCCTCCCCACCAACGGGCCCCTCTATATGTCCCAAGTACAGGTGACGCGTTGGGTTTGGGTCTCCTTTCCGTAACCCCAGGCCCGGGAGCATTGGGGACCTGCCAGAGCCACCACCGAGTCCCCGTGTCACTAGGTGGCGGCAATGCCTCGCATCGACCGAGGAGATGCGCCCAGGCTGCCTCGGGGGAGCCTTGTGCTGCTTGCACCCAGTCTGTAGCACCTTTTGGGACACGGCACTCCCAGCCATCCTACAAAAATTTCAAGCAACAGTCAGGAAACATCTGTCCAAAGAGCTGCCTTTTGGAGCCTGAGGAAGAGGAGGTGTGGGCGATGTCCTGTGGCAGGCGGCTGGGCTGTGAAGCTGCGTGGCATGAGTCGATGTGAGAGCTGTGGAGATGAGTTCATGTTCACCCTATCTTCCCCCTGAGATCCCTCCTGGGGTTTTATCACCCTCCTTTCTGCAGGATCTCTTCCCCACTGGGGGTCTCTGGAGCCTACCCCCAGGCAGAGACTCAGAAAAGGTCACGTGGACAAACCCCAACTCACAATCAGGACCAGAACATTCCCAATTTAATAAAAAAGCACCACATAAGCCTGAGCAATGCAAAAATCTCCCCAGATCTCCCAGTCCTGTCTCTGCCCATGAGCTGTCTGGTGTCTGAAAACCTACACAAACAGACCTGTAAGTGACCCAAGGAACACCAGGCAGGTCCAGTAATGGGGCGCTAAGGATGTTTGGGTTTTACACTGCCATTCACTACCCCATACAAAGCACATCCCAGCGAGAGGCACGTTATATTGTCTGAGAAAAAGTATCTGCATTTGTCACTGGGGATTGTTGAAGGAGTTACGTGTACCCTGCTCTCTCACACAGAGAAGTATCAACTTTCACAGAGAGAACAGGGACATTCCAGGTAAAAACTGCAAGGTTTTGGCCACAAATCAGACCAGTTCTGCTTTTCTCTGAGGCAAACCCACTCATTGTTTAGGTTTGTAGATCCATTGCAGGGAGGGAGAAAAGTTTGCAGAGAGCGTCTGCAGCTTCATGGGCAAACATTCACCCAGAGCTGTTTGTTTGAGCCTCATGTCAAGGAGATATAAAGCAGAAAATACAAGTGTAAATGAATGAAAGTGCACAAAGCTGCCCCTTTGTTACAGAACATGTGGCTTTTCCCCCGCTCTTTTTAAATCTGATATAAATTGTCAGTATCTCAACTGACATGATGTAGGACTTCCACGAGGGACAACAGCTCTTCTCACCTACAAATATGCACACACACACACATTTCCACTTCCACTTCTGAGGATTTTGCAGGGCAAGGAGCTGCCAGAATGTCAGCCCTTTCCCCAGGGCTGAGTGTGACACTCTTTTCTCATTGCAAGGTGTTTCACAACAAGCTCAAGGACACCTGAGTTACGGTTTGGGTCTTGTGTACCAGGTGTGAGAGCCACTCATAAAAACCAAAGTGTGAGACCTACTCATAAAAAGGCAGAGTAGAAAGGAGCACGAGGATGGGATTGTGCAGTGCTGGCTCCTTCAGTAGGGTGTTGAAGATACTATTAGTTGGAGAAGGCTGTGCAATCTAGTACTATTCTGCCAAAGTTTACGTTAAAACCCAGGGCCAAATTTTATCCCCAAAACTGCAGTCTCACGGGATATGGGCTCTATGATCACCCACTAGGGACTCCACAAAGAAGATGCCGTGGAGGATGAGTAATTACAGCCCATTTGCTTTATAACCTTCTCCAGGTGACTTTGGGAAGGTCAGTCATTCCCTGCGGGCTCCATTATTTACAAAACAAGGATCCCTGTGCTCAGGGAGGTGCTTTCACTATAGCAAACATGCCAACAGCACCAAGCAGGACATTCACGGTGGCAGTCGTGGACTTTGTCCACAGCTCTGACTTGCTGGCCCCACGGTCATTTCCCATGGAGCATCTCCCCGGCCATGAACCTGGTGGAAACTCAGGTGCTCTCAGACCTCATTCAAATTCTCTGCCCTCCTCACGATAGTGTCCTGCCTCAAGCACTGAGCCTCTGTGTGTGGGCACCAAATTAATTGCTTTGACAGCGATATTACATTTATGAAAGCCATTTCAGGGAACGGGACATTCATACAGTGGATGTATGTGGTGAGATATGTTGCATATCAGGACTCAAGTGCAAAAAGGAGGACATGCAGATGGACAGGCTCCTCCTAATGCCCGTATGGGCCTGCGCGGAGCTCTCTGACAATTTAGCCGAATCCCACTGTGAGCAGTCATTAAGTGAGCCACTATGCTTGATGAGGGCCAGCTGGAGAGGTTAGCACAGGCCCACAGCGACAGCCAGGTGTCCCTCTAGGACTAGAGTTCATCTGACCACTTGTAGGTACTTGGAGGCTACTGGCCTTCACATCCCAACATGCAAGTCTCCGCTTGGTCAGACAGAATTTTACTGCTCTGTGTCCCTGGGACTCTTCATGATCCTGGATCAGATGGAGACATCTGCACTGCAGACATGGTGGGGTGAGATGAACCACACTTACCTTAGTTAAATGCTCACTACCTCTGCTTTGAAGGACCCTTCTAGACCTTCCTCACTCAAGAACATTAACTGCTAATGGCTCCATTTCTTTCCCAACATTTTCTTTCACTACCCTGGCACAAACTAGCTCCATAAGCAATGGGCACTCTTCTCAGTCATGCTCACCTGACTCCATAAGCTGGGTGGTGGGACAGAGGACAGCCTCATCCCACTGAAGGCCAAGCTGCAAGGACAATACACGCCCTCTGGAGGGCATGACTAGGGGTCCATGTGGTCGGAGAGAGGCAAGAGCACTACACAGCAAATGTCTGAGCTTTACTCCTGCTTTAAGACAAGACTGCAAGAGCAAAGGCCAGCTCTTCTGTAAGCTCTGTCCTCAGATGATTGTCGGCAAACAAAGCTAAGGCAGAGATAGCTCTCATGCTATCAGTGGAACCACTGCCTTGCCCTTGGAGAAGCAATGCTGAGCCTTTGCTCCCTTTGGGACCTTTGCAATAATATGACAAGGGCTGAGGGCTACCTTTCACTGGATTTCGGCATTAATAGAAAGTTTTATCAAGCACTGCACAAGTTGCCGCTTTCGGCCGTCTTATCACAGATCTGATAATGGCATATCTAATCTAAACCAATATGAGCTGGTGCTTGCATGTCTATGGCTTGGAAGCTACCGCTTGGTGACAGCCAGTCTTCAGGAGACTGCCACCACTGTTTTAGAGAAAAATACGGGAAAGGAGCCTTATATTCATCTCAGTCTGTCTTGGTAATGCAGCACAATGAAATCTTGGTGGAAACCAGGAGTGAAAGAGAGTTCATGGCGGCAGCATCATCTTTTCTCATCCCATCCAGTGATATGAAAATTGGGCAAGCAGAGCAAATTCCCAGGGACAAGCAGAAGTAAGGATGACCCAAGCAATAATACAGGCTGAGACAGGGAGTAGCCCACCTGGGGATGTGTGATTCACAAGCTTGAGATCAAGCCTTTAAAAAAATGGTTAGGAGTTTTGGAGTGTCCAACTGGACCTACACTAGAGAAATGCATGACTGAATCAGAAAAAGCCCTGGCTTGTAGTCTTTCACATTTGGGCTAAGAAAATTCTAGCATAGACCCTGGATTCCCAAGGCACTGAGGTGAAAGCAAACGCTTCACAAACTCTGAGGAGTCACTGGTAGGTAGATAAGAAGAGAACGAGACAGAGGTGAGATGCATGAAGATGTTCCCAGACCTCCACAAGGCTTTGAGGTGTCCTGTCCTGGGGTATCACCTGGAAGGTGATAACAGCCTGCAACTTCTCCACAGGCAGCTACAGAGATCACGGGGCCAAACTTTCTTGATTATAGCAAATATTATAACATGAGGCACCAGCCACAAATTGTACCTTGGGAGGTTTGAGTTGAGCATCTCTTCCTCGAGAGGTGAGTGTTGCAGTCCCAGGATGGGTACCCTGAGAAGCAGGGGAGATGGTTTTTGTGACTTGGCCAAAGCCATGGCTGAGCTGATCTACTGTTGGTGATGTTCTTGCATTGAGCAAGATTGAGAGAGATCTTCAGGGGTCCCTCCCAACCAGCATTTCTCTGACGTAGGGGCACAGAGCATTTGGATACCTCCATGGCTAGGAGGCAGCTGAGAAGTTTTGCATGTCCATATCTTTGATTCAGGTGCAAAAAGCAGAAATGAGACACCTGTGTCCTTTTTTTTCTGACAAGCTTCTACGAGCCTATGCTTTATTTTCAAAGCAACTTAAACACAAAGGGACCTGCTGGCTTCCCACAAAACGTAGCTTCTTCAATAATTTTTGAAAATGATCCATACTTTTTCTCTTTCTACAAACCAGGTCCAGGTTTCAGGGTGAATATATAGTTTCAATCAAATGATTAGTTGATCTGGCCTTGTGTTAATGCAAATCAGGTTCATTTTCTTGGCCCTGGAAAGCTGAAGTGATGGCGTGTTTTAAAAGATCCTGTGGTCTGGTGGGGAGATGTATAAGTACTCTGAACTTTGCTTTTGAGATTAAATTTATCTCACCTGCTGTTTGCTCAGCAGGCCTGGTCTAGATAATAATTACCCTGACAAAATTCAATTCACTAAGGGTTTCTTATTTTGTAAGAAGAATTTCTGCATTTCTTCACTAGGGAAAATGAAAGAACAGAAATCCAACAGAATGCTTGCAGACAAAACCAATAGGTTTTATTTTTGATCATCAATCAAAAAATCAGTTTGTTGCATTTCCAAATTTGCCAGCAGTGTTCCATAGTCCACATTTATCCAATACAGTGGGAACACAGTTATGTTGTATTTATCCACAATAAGTAGAGAGGACACATGTAGAAATCAACTTGGGTCCCAAATGGGGTGAATTCTCTCATGAGTTGTCCATTTCTGCTGGCTGCACAAACTATTTCTGCCCAATTACCAAGAGACTCCTGAACAATTATATTCCTCTCTTAACACTTGACGGATGACATCCAGTCCTTAGGAGCCTGGCCTTCTCAGGGGGATTTCTCAGCCAATTCCTGTTGATTTTCTAAGTGGTTTATCTGTCCAGATTATCATGATAACCATCTAAAAGTTTGTGGGACAGAACTTGTTGGGCTTTTTTGAATCCTGTCTTGAGCTCAGGTCTCATTAGCTTGGTGGTTGTATCTCCTTTCAAGCTGGCAGGGGTCTCCCAGGGAGACTGTGGGCATGGGAAGCCCATGGTGACTGAGATGTCAGACTTCCCCAGGGGATGGGGAAAACAAGGTGCTCCTTCAAGCACCTAAGATTGGATTCATCTTGGGTAATATAAAACATTTACAAATGCCGTAGACATGTAGGCTTCTTTTGTAGAGGCTGGAGGGGGATAGACAACCCTGGGACACTACTCATGACGGTTTCTCCTATTTCTTTCCTTTGGCTTATCTAGACATCAGCTCAGAGGTAGTTATTCCACTGGACATGGCTGAAGTTACCAAAAAAATTTCCCTACTGGTTTAGTGGCTACCCCTTCTCCCTGGCCTGATGGTAAAAATGGGTGACAAATGGGCATCCCTCCTAGCAGTGGGATGTGGCCAGTCTGGGAGTGCATCTCACGGAAAAAAATGAATGAAAACCACAACTCTGGGCTGTTCCATTTGACAACAGTGGGGGAAAAATGAGCAGTGCAGAGCTGGACCTTTCTCATGGTGATCATCCCACAGTGCATTGGGAGTACTGGACTCCAAAATGAGTCAGATAGATAGAAAAATATTCAGGTATTTTTTCCAAATCTGAATCTGTCTCACCATTACGCAAAGAGAAGGGACTCAAATTGTCTGGAGCAGCCAGGTCCAGGGCAGGAATGATGTGTACCTCCAGGTGGTCTATGGCTGGAGAACACTGGCTGGTGGGAGGCAGAGAGCTGCCAGCTCTGGCTGCTGCCAGGACCTGGCCAGAGAGGTCAGTCACCCCTGTCTCCATGAAGAAGACACTGAAAAGGGACGCGTGGCAGCACAGCTGTTCATGACCCGGGGTTATTCACCTTGCGTGGGAGGAAAAAATGAAGTGCAATCCCTAAAGTGACATCATTCCTGTTGGGAAGCAGGGGATAAAAGGGAAAAAAGCTGAAAAGCTGTTTGGAGAAATTGCTGATTCAACCCATTCGCCCTGAATGCTCTATGAACCTGCCTGACTCCTTCCATGGTGCAGAGCAGTGATGTCCCCTAAGGACACCTCCCGTTAGCTAACTTCACCCACTGCCTACCCCACTGGCAGAGTTTTTCCCTCTCCTGCCTCATCAGGCAGCCACTGTCTGTACTAATTAACCAGAAACTGAGGCTGAATCTAGCTCAGACAGCGTCACTGTGCACCACCACAGCACAGGGAACGGAGGCAGGTGGCAGCCCCAGGATCCAGGAGCAGGACAGGCAGCTGCAGGAGGCTCTGATGGCATCTCAAAATTGGAAGGAGACAAGCTTTTTCACACTTGCCTGTGATTTCACTTTAAAAAACACCTCAAAGATGCTATGAGAAGGCAGAAAGGAAGAGTTGCAAAGTGAAGAAGGCATGTGAGTGAAAAAGGGAAAAAAACTTAAGCTTGTGAATTTGGGAGGGAGGAGGAATTCATTGGGGCAGGGGATGAGATGGGAGCAAGAAGGAAAGCCTGGGAGCAGAGACCCTGAGGATGCTCGGAAGCTATGTAGCAACGCAGGACGGTCATCCAAGGGGACCACACTGGGAGAGGAGCCCAGCCCCAAGTCCTGCTTTGTGGGGAAGAATTGGGCTCAGCTTAGAGGCTGCTGATGGCCCTACTTCTGAAGTGGCATTTGAGAGAAATGCAGCTCTGAGGGCGAGGATGCTCCTTCAGTACATGAGTGACGGTGGCTCCTCTGGGGAAAGGAGATGAAAGGGGGTCTTAGTGGTGGCTCCTGACAATGGTCTGTAATAGTCTCGGTAGATTGCTAATGGCACCACTCCATCTACCCACACAAAATACACTTCTTGGAGGCAAAGCCACAGTGATGGAGTCTGAATTAAACTGCATTCTGAATTGAACTTCAGGATGGGCTAGTTCAAGCCAGGACTTGCTTTCGAGTCGTGTTGTTTTTCCATAGGGGAAATGGGTTTGTGACATCTGGGTTACTCCAAAACCCACCATTGCAGAGGACCACGAGGAATCTGAAGGACTGAGCAAGTTAGTTCCTGCCAGCACAGAGATATCAGTCTTCATGTCAGTGCTAAAGACCCACCGTGCACCTATCAGCAAGTAGAAACCCCACCTGTGTCAGCTCCAAGGGACGCCATAATCTTTCACCACTTTCTCCTCTTCCAGATGTGCACTTCCAGAATGCAAGTTGATTAGGTGATTTGGCTCATAGCTCTGATAATTAATCTCTTTGCACAACTACTTTTTTATCGTTTGTCTATAGTTGCCACGTTGCTACCTCCATAAAATGGGGTCATGTGATTTTCCCTGCCCCCACATTGTAAATCGAGGTCCGTAAAATGTAGAGCAATTTATCTCTGACCATTGCCCAGTTTTACGTTAATGTTTGAACTTGGCCATAAAAGAATTACATCATCTTACCTCTGACCAACTTCTAAGGTAAAAAGACCTTATAAAAACCAAGCCCTGCTTATGAGCAAGGCACCTTCTCTTGTGTTGGGAGCACAGGGAACCTTTCCATCATGAGCTTCACTGGAAAGTATGAGCTCCAGTCCCAGGAAAATTTTGAGCCTTTTATGAAAGCCCTTGGTAAGTGCCTGGATGTGCTGTGTGCTGCTTTGCCTCTACAGATCCCACTGATAATTAAGAGTCCAACTGTACTGATGTGCTGATGGTGTAAATTGAAAACGTCTCTCAGTTTTTCTATTTCTACCTGTCATCTTGCAGTTGTTGCTTGTTTGGGTTTTTTTTAAATGTATGTGCGTGGAGATATGGTCTCAAAATAGAAGAGAAAGCTTCTCTCTGGCTGGTGGCTGAAGGTTACAAGATGCTGGGTGAAATGTTATGGCTTGCAGGAAAATGGTCCCAGCAGGCTCTGCAGCCACAGGCCGGCACCACAGAGTGCTACACATGAGTGATAAACCAGCAGGACCTTGGGGGCTTAGGGTGACTGAAGATCTGCTCCATCAGGCGGTGGAATTTGAAGGCGAGCAGGACATCGCTCAGGCCACTGCGCTGCTGCTCAGGGATGGAGCAAAGGCCCAAATTCCACCGTCATTCATCAGAAAAATAGTCAGGGTTGTTTAAGTGCTTAATGGTGAACGTAGGTAGGTAGATTTCTATCAGTGTCCATTCCAGGGAACATGATCCTGCAGGCATTCATGAGGCTTTGCACTGCTTCTGCACAGTTATGTGCTTGAGGAACTCTACCTGTCACATCAGCTTCAGGCTTTGGGAGAAGACATTAGTGAGCTCGTTCTGAGGGACTCTGAACCTCATAACAAAAAAAAACCCACTTAGTTCCCTTATTCTGCCTCAATTTATTCAATTTTTTCCTGCTTGCCTCTCACTGAAGGAAAGAAAACAGAATTTTTTCTTTCCATTTGATGCTTAGTTGGGGAGGTAGCTATCCTGCTCCCCGTCAAGTCAGTGAAAAAAAGGGTGATGTCTTGTTCCTACACAAAACCCAGGATGACAGTATTTGTTATTCTTCCTCCCCAGCAGACTCAGGACATTGTGGCCCTTGGGGAACCATCATAATTGAAACATTTTTCCACGCTGGAATAGAAATCCTCTCAGCTGTGGGTCCCCACATCCAACCATTCATTCAGCAGCAGCTATCTGCCCACTGATGAAGGTCCATCTAACCTCTTTTGTTCCTGGGCAGGCCTTCCTGACGACCAGATCCAGAAAGGCAAGGACATCAAAAGCATTTCAGAAATTGTGCAGGATGGGAAAAAGTTCAAGGTTACTGTGACTACTGGCACCAAAGTGCTGCACAACGAGTTCACAATTGGGGAGGAGTGTGAGATGGAGATGCTGACAGGAGAGAAAGTCAAGGTGAGTGAAGAGCTTCTCCTCCGCCAGGGCTGTGGGGGCTCAGGCATTTCAAATTTCCTTTCCAGCCATTTATTCTGCACTTGAGCAAAGGGAATGACCAGACCACGAGGGTCAAAGCTGACACAGGGAAAAGACCTAGATAATTCCCCCGCCTGCTTCTGTCTCTCACAGTTTGCATGCATGATTTAATACAACGGGAAGAAGCTAATTGCTGAAACCGAGTCTGCAGATGTGACACCAACTGCCCTGCTCTCTGCAGGTCTCTTAGGGACCCATTTTCAAAAATGGCCCATTTTCAAAAATTTCTGAGTCACCTTTCTGAGGAAATCAAAGCCTGAGATTCTGAAGTTCCCACCTCCCCTCTTTGCTTTTACAAAACAAGCTCCCCAAACAGCACTTGAATTTCCAGCCAACACTTGTGCAGATGAATCCTTGAATTTCTAAAGCTATTTTAATAGCCTGTTTGGAAAACACTGGAAGATAGTGTTTTAATAGCCCATTTGGAAAGGGGGAAAAGAGACGCTTCAGTAAATTTTTCTGACAGCAAAGGATCTGAAAGATTTCAGGTGGAAAAATGTTGATTTTCTGTCAGGTTGCAACATGAAACATACCCCCACCTTTGTTTTATTGACTTGTATGTAGTGGAGGGAAGTCAGCCAATGAATTATAAACCAATAAATCCTTTTAAGTCCCCTCTGCTAGCCTTTGCTACTGCTTCTGTTTATACTGGGTGAGGTGATTTGGCAAGGTGAGGATTTATCACCCTTGAAATTGGGTCAGCTCCCATTCCTGGACATTAGTTTCCCATGGAACATAATATGTCAAGACAGTGCCGCTGGGGAATATTGCCTCTCACCTCTACCTTGGGAGGACATGATGTTTCAGAGACTTTTGAAAGCGGGAGGGCTGATCACCAAAGAAACACCCCAGTGAACTGGGCTCTGAGAGCCCTACTGACTGTACCACGATTTCCAGAGTCACTGAAGTCCCTCGCACGTGCACTAGGGAGAAACGGCTATTAGAAGAGTTTTGCCCTCCATAAATCAGTGACTTAAGGGCAGATTAACATATTTTGTATCTGGGCAGACCAATGAACAGAACCATTTTTTTTCCTGAGTTATTTATTTGAGTAGTTTCAATGGTCAGTGATAGCTGGCCTGGGGGTGCTGGTGCTGTCTGTAGCCTTTTTAGATGTGTGGCTCTTGGGAGGCAGAGAATCAGCAGACATGCCTGTCCCTCTGAAACCTTTCCAGCTGTGACTGAATTTCTGAAAGTTTCTTAAATAGTTTCCCACCTTGAACGAGAGTCACCCCTGCCCCATGCTGTTGCCCAGCTCCCCATCGTGCCACCCTTTGTTTGCTGCAGCAATGTGCAACAGGTGGGTGGTGGAGAGATGACATGGCCTGGCCCACGTGGCTCAGCTGCCCTCTCCTTGGAAGTGTGCAGCTCCTCTTGGTCCCGATGCTGCACGAGGAGCTGCCCCAAGGAGGGCATGGAGGCACCAGAACTGGCAGGGTGAAAAGCCTTCCTTCTTCTCCCCCTAAAACTTATGTCTTGGTGTGATGTCAAGGGATGCCAGGGATCCCTGCTCTGGCATCGAACAGTGTGGGAGTCTCAATCTGAAGGGGAAAGAGGTGGGTATGGTGGCAAAATCAATCAATGTAGAGGCCAAAGTAAATATCCATACCTTTGTTGTGCTACAGTCACCACCAGAGCAACCCTCTCTCCTCCTCCCAGGAGAGACAAAATCACTGAGGGAGCAGCTTGCTCCAACCCGCTTGCAGAGGGCATGGTGGCAACTCAGTACAGAAGGGGAAGGACAAAATGCAGGGGTTGAGATGGTCTCCAGCAACAACACGAATGTCTCTGTCTCATCCTGCCAGGCTGTTGTTCAGATGGAGGGTAACAACAAACTGATTGCAAACCTGAAGGGGCTGAAATCCGTCACCGAGCTCAAAGGAGACACCATCGTCAATGTAAGTGTAGAAAAGAAGAGCAATGGCTGAAGTAATGGTGCATACAGCTGCCTTCAGGGATCTGGCCCTAGAAAGCCTACAGAGATGCTGGGGATCTTAGAGAGGTGCTGGAGATGAGCATGTGCTTGCACTCAGGCTCTGCAGCCAAAGTTGATGAGTTGGTCAGGCACTGAAGGCAGTTTTTCATTATAATCTGATAAAAAAAAAGTACACCCCAGTAGGCATTGCTGAACAAAGTTTCATGTAATGAGGGCATGTTCTCATCCATTCAGAGGTATAGGTAGGTATCTGGGCCTGGCACTTTTAAAGAGAGGTGCAGCAGACTGATTCCCATTGGGGGATGCCAGATTATCCCTACCTGCTCTGGGATATTCATTAAGAAACTTTAATAATTCAGTCCAGTTTTGATTTGCAAGAGAGTTTGGAGCCAAGCACCATGAAAAACTAACACTCTCCATTGGTTTTTCAGACGCTGACCATGGGAGACCTCACCTACAAGAGAATCAGCAAGAGAATCTAAAAACCTTCCACACACCAATCATTTTACTATGTAAAATGTATCCATTAAACTAAAATTTGTATTAAAACCTTCCTCATTATCATCAGCCTCCTCACCGTTGCTATAAATAGGTGCAAGCCTCCAAAACTCACACAAGCCCTGGTAGAAATTGGTCGACAGGCTGAGCCAAGGCTGTGCTGATGTCGGTGAACGGAGCTGGGTTAGGGCACAGGCTCAGAGCCAGTGAGTGACCCTCTGAGATGTGCTCGATGCTGATGAATTCCAGCCCCTTCCTGGGAACAGGTGCCAGCATCTTGCTGGGGATGTCCCAATGGGTCATGCACACACAGCTGCCATGGATGGATGGATGGAGGGATGGATGGATGGAGGGATGGATGGATGGAGGGATGGATGGATGGGCACTGGGCTGGAAAAGGGCTCTGTTCCCTTTCCTTACAGCCACGGCCAAAGTGACAGCAAGGTGACTGTCAGGGCCAACAGCTGGGGTGGCTTAGGTGGGCTTCAAGGAATGATGTCGGTGATCCTGCCTAGACAGCTGCCTTAGGAATCTGACCAGCATGGGGGCAGCTCAGATACCCAATCACCATCTCCACCCTCACACCTCTGGCACGGGATCCAGCCCTACAGGCTCTGGTCACTCCATCCCCATCTCCTCCCTGTCCCTTCTCACCAGCAGGAAGGACCCGAGCAGCCTTTAGGTGTCCAGTGTGTGTTTCACACTTAAACTGTGTCTGATAAACTGGGTTGAACTAGAACTGAACACTTCTTCCAGGGTGAAATATAAGTTTTTTCTCCTGAAAGGAGACCACAAGTGCTTTCCTGCCTCTTCCTACAACTCCGACATGTGCCACTAAAAAATCAGTATGTTCTCACATGCATCTCTACCACGTCTCCTCTCTCCTCGGGGAAGGTTTTTATGTAACAGGTCAACACTGATCCTCATGCTGAGAACTGGGTACCTCATGGGCAAATAGAAGGGCTTAGCCAACAGCACCCAAAAAGCAGATGTTAGTCTCCAGTGAACTCATTTTAGATCTGGAGAAACATCAACAAAATCACTGAGAAATATCAAAGAGGAAAAGCCCTTCTTTTGCTTTCTTGCTATTCTGCTGAGGAGCAGGTAGGGGAGCTCTGAACAAGCTATCCTTTCTCATCTCTTGGCTGCCACTAAAGGTCTCGAGCAAATCAGTTGGATTTTGAGATAGATGGGCAGACAGCAAAGACTTTTTTTGATCTAGAAATCTAATCGTTGCCTTTAGACTTTTCCTTAGCTCCACTGGCTGCCCATTGGCAGCTGATCCATAGCCTATACCTTTCTTGCTCAGTGCAGCACCTGTTGAAGCTGAAAAACAGGTGCTGAAAGGCATCAGAGCCCCCAACTCACCCTGAAAGTGAGGGGAGGTGGATCCTCCTCCCTGGAAACCACTTCTTCAGTTAGAGCAATTCACACAGCCAGTGCACCTCACCAGTGCGAGTAGCTTCTGGCATGGGCTCATTCCATCTCTATCTGCTGCCATCACTGCAGACACTTTCTGATTTTTAACTAAGGAGATTAATTTACCCTAATTAATTTATCCTGATTTGGCTATTCCACTTAGTCTCACTTGCAAAGCACCCACAGTTTGATGTTCCACTCACTTCAGCTGTAGAATCATTTTTCAGCTGTTTGTCATCACAAAAACACCATTTTACACAAACGCTATCTGTGGGTCTCACTCAGTTTGCACTCAATACCCAAAGGCATACAGGACACTTTTTGGAACCAGCTTCCCATTTCTACGATCTTTTTGTCAACTGACCGTGGACATCACTGGGAAGAAATAATGTCATCACATGGAAGTGATGAGAAAAAAACAACAAAAAACAACACTTGGGAAAGAATAAATTAAATTTAACTAAGGATATCAGGATCAGGATTTGTGTAGAAAGAAACAGGCTTCCAATAAGAATGTAAATAATTTTATAGCAAGGGGTTTTTGCTTTGATTTTTCATGCTAGTGGTAGAAAAAGGATGTTTCTGTCAAGATCTCTTCTGCTTTGAACCTTTAGAAGATTTTTCAGGACTCTCTCTCAGCAGATCCATGCTGTCAGACCGGTGCCACTGGAAACAATCATTATGGATACCTCATATTCCTATAGCACATTCCCAATGTTTTGAGATGCCACAGGTGATGTCATCCCACAGGCATGAATTCGTACCAAGCTTAAGGTTTACTCCTTCTTGTGGAAGAGGCTTGGTGAGGTCTCATTGCTGGGCTCAGGCATGACTTGAATCTTTTGGTTTTTGAGGGCGGCTTCCCTCATCTTATAATACATGAACTCATTCTGCTGGAACATGCGCAGCTCCATCTCCGTCTGGACACGCATGACCTGAGGGGCACGGAATCACAGAATTATTGAGGCTGGAAAAGACCTCTGAGATCATCAAGTCCAACCTATGACCCAACACCACCACATTGGCCAGACCAGGGCACTAAGTGCCACATCCAGCCTCTCCTTAAACCCCTCCAGGGATGGTGACTCCACCACTTCCCTGGGCAGTGCATCCAAACAACAGGTTACAAAACCTATGACACAGGAGATCTTGAAACAAGTGAATAACACACTGCCTGGAAAGGGGGATTGTCCTTCACAGATGTCCTAGGCCATGTAATGACTGATGTACCTTACTCTACGTGTCCCACCAGCAGGACTAACACCGGACACAGATATCCAGTTACTTTCTCAAACCTGATTGCCTGTGTCATGTGAAGTTGAAGAAGGCATCAGCCCTTCCTTCATCCAGCTCTCCTACAGGCTGCTGAGAAGCTTCATGCTCCCAAGCCTGGTGCAGGATCTAGAGGCGATGCTGTGCAGAGCCAGGGAGCGAGTGTGCTTCCCATCCACACCCTGGGCCTGACCCGTGGTGTGACCCATCACCAGGGTGGGGGTCACCTCACGTGGGAGGAGGAAGGGAAGGAGGAGAGGGATGCTCAGCCCGTCTCAACCACATGACAGCTGCACCACCTGCATCCCAGGATTCATCACAAGCGGAGTCATTCCTAGTGCTGCACTATAGCAAAGGCTCAGAATAGATTTCAGGAAATCTTACATCTGTCTGTGAGTTCATTCAGCCCTAAGTTTAGGAGGACAGAGAAAAGCCTGTCCCATATATTCAATATTTTTCTCCTACAGTAAGTGGAAAGGCAAATACAGAAATGGAGGTGTTGGAGTCTCACTCTCTGCTACACATAGGGAAACAGCCAACAAACAGGTTGGCTTTAGGTGCTAGATACTCATTTTTCTGATGACAAAAAATTGCACTAATAAAGGTTACAGTTCTTCTATAACAGTGACTAAGACATCAGTAAAGGATTTCATTTGGTATCCTGTAACTGTGTAATTTTTTTGGCTAGTAAAGAAGAATGCTGTAAAGCCAACAGTCACACCAGGTGAGTTAAAGGCTAAAGAAGTGACAGATCCCCAGCTGCAGTTGTAAGTAGTTCATGAGAGCTGAGCAGATGCAGTTCCCTGGGATCTGCAGCTCTTGACCTTAAGCTGGGAAATACACTTATCAGTCAGTTAAGGAAAAAATACATTGGAGCTTAGAAGGACTGGGGAGTGATAAATAAAGAAGAATGGACACTGATAAAGAAAATCTATTCATAAAGTAGGAACATCCACCATACGAAATTCGATATAGGTGAATTGTAATGCCATCCATCCGAGAGCAGCAAAATCTGGCTGTTTGAAGAATGGGAGGATCTGTCCTTGGGCACAGCAGTTTCAAAGAAGATTCAGGGACTCAGATGTCCTTTTGAATGCATGTCTCAGTGCAGGATAAAAACTTTTTCAGGGATGAAATTTTCCCATAGGAAGGGACATTTCCCAACAGACTGTATCATCATCTAGAGAAAACCACAGCACTAGGGAGAAGCAGTCAGGACTTGACACATCTCTCAGCTCTTATGGACAGGTTGTTTCTACAGCTTGAATGTAATTTTGCCCAGACAGACAGCACAGACAACATGGGAGATGATGCCTACCTCCAGGTCTTTGGTAATTGGGTGGGAAGGTCCATGGGTTATCAGGAGAATGGCATAAGCTTTACAGATCAAGCCGTGTCCTGCTTCAATGAGACCAGCGTGCCAGTGAGTCACTCCTGCCCGCATCACGGCCATCCCTAGCTGTGCATTGTTGGGATGGTATATTTTCCTGGAGAAAAAATTAAGCAATTTTAGTTCAGGAAAGATCGAGGTTCCAAATGTTTATCAGTGATGTGATGTTTGCCAAAAAGCACAATGTTTACTCAAGCAAAGAGCCTATCGCATTCGCTACCACCGAAATGTGCAGCCCTGCTTAGCAAGAGACTGGCAGGAGTTACACGAGGACACAAACTAAATGAGAACATGGATTGTTGCGAAAGAGGATCAACAACCTGTGAACAGGCAAAGTTGGACACCTGGGTTGGAGAACCCCAAGCTCTGTCATTCCACATCATGTCGACACAAACAAAACCCAGATCCGATCCTACAGCCCAGATGGCACGACCTTAACTTCAGACGCTTAAGGCAGTGCCTAAAGTGAGAAGGCAACAATGACCAGCTTCTCATTCAAAGTGAGAGGAGGAACAGGTGGTTCCAGAAACTCCAGAAATGTTCATCTCAGCTCCTGGAGATGCATCCCTGTTTCTGCAGACTGTCAGATCACTTCCCTACAGTTAATACCCGAAGTGGGAAAAATGAAACCTGGCCTCTACACTCAAATTTAGAAGCTGAGACAGAGTTAGAAGCTCCTTGGACTTACCTGAAAACCTGCCTTCAAGGGCTTATTTGGCATACTGAATTGGAAGATCTTAAAGCAAGGAAGGAAATTACTGCAGTCCTCACTCTGAATTGAAAAACTGAGGAATGGTGGGGGGGGGAAGAAATTTCCTCTGTGTCGTTCAATCAGCTCAGTACCAGGGCTGGGACATGAAGTGTCCTGTCAGGCCTGCAAGCCAGGGAGGTGACTCTGTCACCCCACTGAAAAAGAACTAAATGTCACAGGCCTTTCTGGGTAGAACCAACCAAAAAGAGAAGTAATGGATATAAGATGCTCTCAGAAGGTGAATGAGATGACAAAAAGGGCTTTTCTTTCTTCTTATGGTTTGCATTACATTTCTTTTTAAATTTTTTGCTCTTCAATACTCATCAGTCCTGTGGTAAACCCTCAGTAATAATACAGTACATCATTTTTACTGTGAGGTTTGCCCTGGATCTATGTGAGCTAAGCCTGAATTTCTTTATTCTCATTAACCTTTTACCACAGGACTTGTGTACACTCATTAGTCAAGATCACAATCCACGTACTGTTCAAGAGCGAAGGGCTATCTTGAGTGACAGCCATTTGACATGGTTTCTCTTTTTTCGGTCACTTCTCTTCCCTGTAGGCTGTAGAGGAATAGACCACCTCCTGCAGTGACAGCCTCTCCTCTGTCCTGCACCCAGGCTCTGCGTCTTGCTACCAGGGCAGCCCTGAGATGCTTCTGAGGCAGAACAAAAAGGCTACTGGAAGATGTATCTAAACCATTTGCCACTTACAGTTTAGCAAATTGAGGTTCTTGGGAGCTCTTGTGCATTTAAGAAGGGGTCTCCCTCTCTCTGCACTTAAGAAGATGTCCTTCTCTGTCTGCATTCAGGAAGGGGTCACAATCTGAACACCAGCACTGATGCCCTGGTGGAAGCAGACTAAGAAAATTATTCCTATAACATGTTGCCTAACATTGCATAACCACAGGCAGCTGCCAAAAGTAAGGCACAGACATACAGGTAGCCATCCACCATCCTCTTGGCGTAGTCAGCTGCTTCCTCAAACATCTGGAGGTAGGAGAGCACCTCGGAGGCAATGCTGAGGATTCTCAGGAGGTAAATGTTTGTGTCCCCCAGCACAGGCTCTTGTTTCTTCAGGCACTCACGGCAGAGCTTCACAACCTGCACCCAAAGAAAACAGGGAGAGGAAGGGCAAGTCAGAGCACCTTTGGCCCCAAAGCTTTCACACCAAAGCCCTGTGGGTTGCATGGTCTATGCCAGTCATAGAGGCCATGTCAGCCTCCATGAAGGTTGGGGAAGATAGGATATCCTTCAACTTGTCAAGAAATACCAGCCTAGCAAAATGATTGTTGCTCAGAACTTTCTATTCCAGCGTTACGTTCATAAAACTGGTGAGGAAGAAGTGATGTCCAGTGTTCAGGAGAAGAAAGACGCCAGGAGCTTGGGGCTTGTCAGACACCAAGTGCCTACAGAACTCTCATACCCTAGTTCCTTCCACCCAACCTCCTACAAGAACTTGGTGTAATGAATGCTCTAAATGACTTCATGGGCCTGGAGACATGGAGCTGCACTGTCTCATGCCTGTCTGCCCAGCTGTGTCACATCTGCACCCAGCCATGACTCAAAGTCCAGATTTCTGTTCTGAGGAGCTTCAGCCTTCCTTCAAAGTAAGTTCAAACCCAGAGCCCATTGCTCAACCTGGAGTTTTTTCCTGAAGCTGTTACACTCCAAAGAGAACAATTAAATGTTTCCTGGGCCAGCAAAAGAAAAGAGGGAGAAAGGAAGAAGTAACTTGAGCTTTCTCACCCTTTGCCTTTGTCCCACCCTTGCTCCAGGTGGGGTCTCCCACACCACACACTCATGATCAGCACCTGACAAATGAACAACCTGTAGGAGCCAGGAGGTGAAAAAGAGATGAACACAGTCAAACATAGCCCACAGTTCCAGGTGGTAAGCCTCCTGACTGTCAGGTCCATCTCTCAAACTCACTGTCCTTCTTTTTATGAGGTACCTGGCAGAGCTGACTTATCACACTTGCTCTGTAACTCATATTTTTCACCCAGGAACCCCTTGGTTCAAGACCTGTGTGAATGGGAGATGTTGGAAGTCATCTGAATCTCCTTGTATCACCACTACAAAAGAAATCAGACATGGTCATTCTTTATGCAGGGCAGAAATCAGTGTCAGCTTTTACAATTTGAGATTAATGTTACAGCAATGGGGATTTGTTTCTTCCTTAAATTACTGACGCAGAAAGGGGCAAGACCTGTTTTTCCTGGCAGTGTGTATACAGCAAGAGAATGAAAGTACCAGGACTCACTTCGTGGTAAAGTCCCTCCATACGAGCCTTGTTGATCTTCTCCAGTGTGTCCTTGGAGAACTGGGTGACTTCCTTCACTGTCTCTGCAGAGGGCTGGGGACAATGTTAGGGAAAAATGTTAGGGAAAATCAGTGAGGAAAATGCCCTGCCTGACACATGCCAAAATATCAGTTGGTTAGAGCATGGTGTTGACAACACCAAGGCCGCGGGTTTGATCCCCGCTTGGTCCTCATATGTTGCCTGATCTAGTTGAGAGGTGTCCCTGCCCAGGATAGGGAGGTTGGATTAAATGATCTCTAAGGTCCCTTCCAGCCTAGGCCATTCTATGATTCTATGATTGTGGTTGAAGAGGTGCTTGTTCTGTAGTGTGGTAACTCAAATAAGCTCCACAGAATGTTTTCCACCACCTCCCTACCACTGGCTATATATCCCAGTGTGCCACCCTGCAACTGGGAGGTCTCACGAGACACCAAAGAGAGTGTGAAAGCCACCTGTTGGTGTGTATCAGGGGCTCCTAGTGTAGCTCCTTAATAGAAAGGAGCCTCTTAAATGAGAGATGGGTGAAATAAGGATAGGAAAGATGACTAAAGTTTACTCACTATAAGAAATGCTGTCATTTGGTCTAAACAACCATAAGATGGTTGACCTCAGATTTCAGCTACATCCAGAGAGTGAAATGTGTTTTCCCACACACCTCGAAGAAGTTTGGGTTTCCCCATGTATTTGAAGACAGGAAAAACACTAACCAGCTCATAATCAGCTGCCTCCTCTTCCTTCACTTAATTCTGAAATATTACATTAAGCTATCCAGCACCATTATGCATCTTCCACTTTTCAAATTTGCAGTTGAAAGTTACTCTAGCTATCATGACCTTCCTTTTCAGGGAAAATCTGAAATCAGTCCACAATCGTGTGACTCCAGGAGCTTGCAGGAAGAGCCTGGGCTGGAGATATGCAATAGAACCAGAGCACATCTGTGTGCCCAGCAGCCAGTAAGGACCTCTGAGTGTGGATCAAAAGCAGAGACCCAAAGTTGCAAGGAGGGACGCAAAGATATGGAGTCAGGACCACAGGACTGTCCCATTGTCTTTTTCCTGCATCTGGACAATCAGATTTTTGAGGAATCTGTGAAATTTAGCTAGTTGGAAAAAGCTCTTAACAGTTTAGTATGGAAGGAAAACCAGTAGCTTTCCAGAGCCATACACTCTTCATCTATTTATGGATACATATGTATGTTACAATTTATTACTCTATTATTAGACTGAAGCTATTGTGCCTAATCAGATTTTGGCAGCTGTTCGAGCAGCACACAGGGTGTCCTAGCGTGCAGAGAACATTAAAAGGCAACGTTAACGTCAGTGCTATGCTGAGTAAAGACTCCTAGAATAGATATTTTAAATAGCACTTTCATTGTGGCTTTGTCTAATAAAAATCCTCTCTTGCATTTACTAGATGCCAAAGTCTGTTGCCATTATAAACAATGGGAACTTTGCTACTATTTGGAAGGGTTGAAGGACTGGAGGTCAGAGCGGCTGTTGAGGATGTTAAGCTGTCAATCTTATATATATTCATAGTGCTTTTTCCACGCAGCTGTGAGCTTTCCAGCTCTCAGGAGAGTAAGCCTGAATTCAGAAAATGCGATACAGCCAGCAGTGAGCAGATGTGTTCTGTGGGTGAGGTCAGTCTGGATACCTATTGTCTGTGGAAGGAGCGTATTTTTAAAATCTGAGATCAGGCACCTTGCATAGCTACAGGCTTTTTCTATACAAGCACCTCAGACTGTGGAGGACATCTACCCAAAAGTGCCATGGCTTCTGGCAGAGCACCTGTAACGCTCACGAAAAGGGGATGGTGCATCTTACTGTTCAGTCACGGCTTGACAGCAGGTTATACTCTGCAGTATCCAGCCTTTCCTGACTGTCACCTATGTGAAAGAAGAGGCATAGGACTGAGTTTAACTTTCTGGTAACTACTGAGCTGGAAGCTGAGAAGTTTGTACCACTTCCCAGGAAGGTGCAGCTCGCTGGGCCTCTCCTGGTGGCAGTCCTGGTCTGAGGTCACGGTTCCTCATCCCATGGTGTTTGGTCCTGTCCCACACCAGCTCCTGAACTGTTCTGTTTGATTCGTTATGTCACTGCTCAATAGTGCAGATCAATGGCTTGATAATATATTAAATTGCCCTGCCTTGCTTTGCCCTGCCACACTTTGAAAGACTAGAAACCCCATAAGCTAACACTGCTGCAGAGGACAACAAACATAAGCAATTGCTTCCTTGGGCAACAGAACCAAAAAGAGACTCTCAGAGCCACCAACATGCTCATGAACTGGAGCTGCTGGTGAAGCAACACACCCCACTGCTGACAGCGAGACATAGCCTTGCACCCTTTCACTTGGTGACTCGTGAGACCTCCAAGAAAAACACAGATAACTTAAAAAGGAACAGTCAAACATGTTAACTCTTCGCTGTTGGTCTGCCCACAGCAACCATGCACAAATGTCAAGTGATGGGACAAACTCTCTGCGACAGACCTTTGCAAGGGGGGACTGGAAGTTCAGGCTTCCCATTTTGGAGCCAGCGTGAGGGTACACGTTTTACAAACCATACAGCTACAGCTTCAGCAGCACTGGCTAGTCCTGCCACCATGAATTACAGCAAGACATTTTCCTTTTTGTTGTCCAAAGCCTTGATTCCCTTCCAGTTCCTCAAAAAAACTCCACAATCTAAAGGCCAGCATTTTTCTCATCTTTAGATCTAATTTTCCAGTATTTTAGCATTCTGTTCATTTAGGTTAGAGTTAAAGGCAACTTTTGTGGGCTTTTTAAAATTAAAAACTGCACTTATGTTGCGTAACAATTAAACTGGTCTTAGTTGGTGAGCTTGAATTGGCGTTGTCCTCAGTCAAGGTTCCGTTCTTTTCTCAGTTTTTGCATCGGCACTAGATCCGTGCTTCTGCAGATCTGACTGCTCTTGTTGAGTGCATCCCCAGACTGAGGAACCATGGTGACAGATAAAGCTACCCTTGGGTTTGGACACAACACGACAAACCATACCTTGCTTTCTCCCTCCTTCACTGCCAGCATCAGGTCATCCTTGATCTGCTTCTTGCAGTGCTCGCAGGTGCAGTCGAAGTAATACTGCTTCTTCAGCTGCTTCCGCCGCTCCTCGCTCACGTTGAGGAAATCCACATAGGAAACAGTCAGCTCGTCTCCTGGAGAAATCTTGCTCAGTGCCCGCAGCTCGATCCTGGGTGTAAAGGAGACAAGATGGGGACTTGGAGAAGTAGCAGAAGCAAAGGTGAAACCATCAGGGACAGATCTGTTGACCTGTCCCTGCCTTGCAGAGGTCAGTGCTTGCCCTAAGGTACCGCTTTAGCTCCTCAGGGACGCGATGCAGACATGGGCAGCAGTCCAGTTAACTGAATGGAGAGTAAAAACATGGTCACACTCGTTTCTCCTGCCCCTCTCCATTTCTCTTGCAGGGACAGGTAAGGGTCTAAGCTATAAATACATTATGGTTCCATTACTTTATCCAGATGGGGCCTGAACCTAGACATAAACTTGTATTATGTTACAGGAGATCTCGCCTTAAGAAAACTCCAAGATTAGAAATATCCAACGAGCCTTGCGGAATGCTGAGTTTGGACTTTGGGTCTTTTATTAAGGACCACTTTTGCATACTACCCACACATCCCTGGCTAGACTGCCAGATGCCAAGTCATGCTGATTTTGGTACCGTTTTCACTCTGAAAAGTTAAGACACATTCCCTCTGTGTGCTGGATAAGAGATGCCCTCACCTAGTTCACGTATCTCTAAAGAGAGGCTTAGCAATAATTCTCTGGAAATAGCCAATTTTTCATACAGCCCATTTGATCTGATATTGCTAATATTAAACACCAGGAAACAATCAGCCTCTGTTATTAAACCAAAATCCACAGTATGTCCTTAGTGACAGGCTTTTGGAAAGCCAGATCTTTGCACCTGCCTTTCTCTCACGTCTTTCCCCACAAAAAGTCTTAAATAATGTGGACACTCAGAACTATTCCCTTGGTGTTTCACTCTACACACTAAATCTCCCAGTTACTCTGGGCCATCTCTCGGTTGTAGGGGCTGGACAGACACAACTGGTTGAAGAATTTGTCCAGAACAGGATAAAGTTTCATCAAACACCAATTGCAAGGTGGTGCTTCTCTGTCCACCTATTCCCCCATCTACTTGTAACTCTACCCACGGTGAGAAATAACTCACTGCCCTTGAGACCAGTGACCCTGGGCTCTCCGCTCAGACCAGTTAGTTGGTTAAATACATTTTTGGAGGCAGGCATACCTTCTGGTAATCAAAATGAAGCCGTTCCCATGGTCCGAGCTCCCACCCTACCACCACACTACTGCATTGTAACATCAGTTGTGGGACTCCCTCACCATGAGCAGTGCGCCTTGGCTGTTCTCCCGTTGAGCTCAACAGCGTGTTTGATGTACACATCTGCTACAAGATGGACCTGGGGGGGACCTGCTGGCTCCCACTTGAACACGAGTGGCTTTAGATGGCACCCAGCAAAGGTCTCACCAAAGACACAGGTCACATAGAACCCAACGACCTCACCAGGTGCATAAAAAAAAAAAAAAAAGTCTTCTGGGGAAGACATAACTTCTGTGTGATCAATGCCAAGTTGCTTTGAGCAACCTCATCTAGTGTAGGGTGTCCCTGCCCATGACAGGGAGGTTGGAACTTGATCATCTTTAAGGTCCCTTCCCACCCAAGCCATTCTATGATGCTCTGATTCTGTGATTCTATACTTCTGCAAAAGGATTGTAATTCCCGTTACAAACTCTCAGCACCACGGGCATTGCTCTGAGCCTTCCAGTTGTGCTAAAGCTGCTGTGAGAACTAGTCTTCAA
The DNA here is from genome assembly GCF_000703405.1 of Apaloderma vittatum. Classification (NCBI taxonomy): domain Eukaryota; kingdom Metazoa; phylum Chordata; class Aves; order Trogoniformes; family Trogonidae; genus Apaloderma; species Apaloderma vittatum. The sequence continues at coordinate 119,202 of NW_009725234.1, forward strand.
TGCTGGTCTTGACCTTCTCGGTGTTAGAGCATATCAACAGCAATTTCATATAAAATTTTCCACTAAACACGCCATCATCACGAAGGGCAGCTACTAGTTATGTCAGAGAAAGGTGCAACCAGCTACTCCAGGAGAAAGTGCATTAAAAAAGAGCAATTCCCATCAGAAAGGTTTACACATATAAACATTCCAGTTCACACTTAAAGAGATCTTGGTTAAAGTGAGTCATGCAACCAGAGAAGCAAAATCAAGCCTGTGACTTTTATGATGCCCCTGATAGCCTAAGCACTGCAGGTATATTTTAAGAAGCCATTCCCTGTATGGAGGGGATTGATAGCATTTGGGATAAGTCTGGAAACACACGGCGTATTTTAAATGCTGTAGTTAAAGAGACACTGTCAGCCGAGAGCACCCCACCAAGCTTGTCCCGTGCTCTTTCCCCAGTGTCTGCCCCAAGCACCAAGGACCTTGAAAGACGCACACACAGGCACAGCCAGGGCCCAATAGCTCAAAACTCAGATTGCTCCCATATAGCAACTTGAAATGGAAGTGAAACTCATTTGCCCCTTCTTATGGTCCTATCTATAAGGCACCAAGTAAGACTCAATGGTGAAGAAGAGCACTTCAAAAGTATCTCACGTTTTATTTGAGGAAATTGTGTGTTTGCTTGAAATTAAAGACAACAGCATCCTTTCAACAGGACTGACTATAATGTAGCAAGAGCAGTGAGCTAAGTAGAGAAGGGTTTTTTTCCCCATATATTTTGGCGATTTCTTTATCTTGGATCAGGTAACAGTGGCATCATTAAAAGGTAAAACATTAATCAGGTATTACAATAAAAAAGGATGAAACCCACATCTCAGGCACTGCTACTGTAGGCAACGCATTCAACGGGCACTGTTTGTTGCAGAAGAAACAGGGACTATTTAGTATGTCAGTAATGCAGTCATTTCTCATCTCCTAACACGCAAGGTTTGATTTTGGGCTGTGCAAGATTAGCAAGACCTTGTTCTGACTTTCATGCTCTTGTCATAGTCAGGGGAGGAGAAATGAGAGGGGAAATACTGACAGGGAGGAAGCCGGGGGAGAGAGTGGGAAGGCAGAGAGTCAGTCATAGTATTACCACCACCGTTTTAATTTACTACAAAATATAGAGTTAAGTGAGGTTTGGGTTTAGTGGGGCTTTAGACAGCAGAGGGAGTAGAAGTTCAGAAAATGGGGAAAGTAAAATTTTCTGCAAACGGAGGGAGCCCCTCAGGCTGTTTGCAGGTTTTCCATTCAACACGGGGCATGAGGGGTACAGGGTAAGGGGGGAGGATGATGCTTTCATGACCAACCCACCTCATCTGTGTGTGGAACATTGACCTTACAGCCTCATGACTGAAAGACAAAACAAACATCTGCAGTTTACACAGGTACAAGCACAACACAAAAAAATGGGTATATGGTGTAGGGCATTGGGATATCATCTTGACAGAAGACAAGTTCCCTGCACCTGACTCATGTTTCACTGCATGAGAGCTTCACTTTTGCTACACAGCTGCCATAACAGAACTGCCCATCACTGGGCCATGGAGGATTTGGTGGAGAATTGTTCCGGCACTGTGATTTTAGGAATGGTCTTGGCCAGGGTGTGTGCAAAACCCATTTCTGATGTTTGGAAGGTACAAGGGGCTAGTTCTCCTGCACAGAAACGTCTCTGCTGACATCAGCAGTTGTGCTCTCTGCGACACAGCTTAAAATGGAAAACAGACTGGGATATCAGCAACAAGCACTGTGTGATGAGTTTGGTGAGTCCTAAAGGCCCGTATTGCACCTTGAGCACTGACAGAGAGAGCTCAGTTCCCACAACAGTGTCTTATCATCAGGTTTCCACAAAAAGGCAAGAAACCTTCATAATTCACCTCGCTGTCACTCAGACGGCCAATTTTAAAGTCAGTAAAACAATACATGTAGGATCTTTGGCAGGCTGCCAGGCAAACAAAATGCCATTCCTCTCCTTACTGCCCAGAAACTCAGACTTGAGGGTTGCTGTCACTGCTAGTTACCTCCTTCAATTCCCAGGCTGGTTGGAGAGGCTCTCCATCATTCCACTGATCCAGGGCAATTGGACCTGATCCAAGGCAATTGGATATCAGAGCACAGACTCCAACCTGACTTTGGATCAGACCCTGTTTCCCACCAGGGTAATTATCCTAATCCAGTTTTGTTTTCTCTTTGCTCATTTACCAGCTGCTTGATAAATGCTGCTGTAATTTTATCAGGTAAAACCAGCAGTGAAAAACAGATGCACAAGCAATGTGTTAGTCAAAGAAGAGGAGGCTGGGGAGGTTAACTCATAGCACTGAAGTGTGGTGAACACGGGAATTTGTAAAATCTTAGCAGGAAATCTGGATGAAATTATGTGCCTGTGCAGTTCTTGGCAAGCAGTTTCCCATGGTTATTGTCTTGAACAGGGTACAACTTGCTGGATCAGCAGCAGTTTATACCTGTTATGGCCTGGAGGCTGGGAAGAGCAAAGCATCCCTCCCTTCCGCCGTCCCGAGCACTGACAGCAGCAGCCTCCGCTCTGCTCCACTCCATTTCCCATTTCATCTCTTTCCATCTCACATGTCCCTCAGAAGTTTCCTTACACGACTTGGGTGGGAATGGGGAATGCTCAGCAGCTTCGGGCATCCTGCACTCGCACGTGACTCAGTTTGCAGATAACAGTCAAAACTGTCATTAAGATCCCATCGCTAAAGAGTTAATCAGTGATTACTAAAGGTGGTAACACTCCCACAAAGATGAGGGTTGTGTTAGGAATGATTATAAACACACCAGCTGATAGTGATATGTAGCTGACTGCAAACTTTGGGTACAAGAAACTCTTGGACTGTGGACTCAGTATAATCTTTAATAATTTATTAACTGTAACTGTTCCTTAATTATTTATAAATAAGGCCTCAAAATAAGGGGTGATCTAGGCAGCTACTTAGTACTTTATCTACCTATTTTGAGCCTTGTTTCAAAACTCACTGAAAACAAGGTAAAATTCTGCTGGTTCACTGTATTTGGGATCAAATCTTGTCTATTTGTTTACTGTGTCAGAAAATAATTTTTAAAATAACAATAATGAATTTAGAAAGAAAATCCAGATTATTTTTTTTTTCTGAGCTAGTGAAGGAAACAAGAATTAATAGATTTTCTAGGGCAGGGATCTGACACCATGGTGTTAGCAGAGTCTGCTGAGTTGTCCATTAGGATGCATCCCTGCCATGCCTGAGGAAAGAAATCCACTTACTTGCCGTTGTTGAAGATGACAGTACAGTTGGGCCAGCAGTCGTGGTTGGCCTGGCAGAGGTTGGGGAAGATTCCCACACCAACAGCCTGCAGTCCTCTTTGGTCACTGAGGGTGAAGCCGTTGCAGTTGATCTAGTCCCAAAACATAGGCATGAAGGAACATTAAAAGGAGAAAAAAGCCAAACTCAGCTACATTCAGGATTTCTCAATTCCCGCCTCCAAACTGATGCTCCCACATCCCACCTCCAAACTTTAAGGAGAAAGGAGTGCCTACGGGATCTTTGAAGAAGGAGAGTTTAGCCAGGATAAAGCATCAGGGGAGAAGTAATGCAGGAGTCATGCAGATGGACCAACTCAGAGCAGAGCTGAGTAAATGCTGCGGAATATTTGCTGTTAATGCTCCATTGGGACATCTAAGATAAATTTGGGTTGACTATGAATTGGTTTACTTATATTTGCTTCCTGCAAATAATTCAGAAGATGGTCACAGGAAAATGAATTTGAGACAATTTAAGCAAAACATCGGCAGAAAGCAAAGTTCACGCTTATTGCAATAGGTACCAGTTAGAAATTAACCTCGAGAGCTGTGTTCAACCTGGTCACATTTGCTGGTTGGCCCACAGAGCTTACGAAAATCAATTGCTATTATTTGTCAGGAGTCCCAGACAATTTTCAGAACAACTACTTCTGCATGACATCTTTCCCAAGAATGAATTGTTATACTTTTCTATACAGTACATTATTATCACATACAAGTGGAAGAGTTTTTAATCGCAAATATAAACAAAGGAAGCATTTGCAAAGAGAAAATGATGACAGGACGTACTAAAGGAAATAATTAACTCAGCCACTAATTATTTTACTATCTTAATAGTTTTATTTCCTTTCTTAACTGAATCTGTACTTTATCTGTTCTTCCTTACTTCTGCATGTGCAAACTATGCTGGTCACCAGCACATAGGTCTCCCTGCACCCAGTGAACTGATTTTTCTTTGCAGGGTGGGTACCGAAGGATGCTCTGTCCTCTCTGTGTCCCAGGGCTGGCAAAGACAACTCCTCTGCCACAGCAGCCACGGGCAGAGCATGCGAGCAGAGGGTGCATCTTGTCTCAGCTCACCCTGGCCCCTTGGGCAGGGTTTCTAGCTGAGCGGTTAGGGCAGCCCAGGGTGCTCCGACTCATACTGGGGCTGGAGGCAGAGCAGC
>NW_009725235.1:0-7964 GCF_000703405.1 Apaloderma vittatum
CTAGAGGCGGCGGCGTGGGATGCGAGGGGGGATCCCGAGCGGGACTTGGAGGCGCTTTGCTACAGAAGACTTTTCCTCGGAGCTGTTGCCGCTCAGATCCCGACTGAGAACAGGGTGGGTTATCTTCTTCTTCCGAGATCTCAGGTCTGAGTGAGTCTCCGGTGTACGTGTCTATATGTGACCCGTAACATATAGGATATATTGCATAGCTACTAATCTGTGTGTCCCCCCCCGAAAGCGGCCAAAGTCTTTAATAGGAGTTACCCTATATGTGGAAGCAAAGAAATCTTCTTTCAAGTGGAGCTGCAGTTTTGCTGAATAATCACGTGTGAGTTAGGGGCGGGCTCTTGGCAAGGAGGTTTTTTACGAGTATTTACTACAAGGTCTACTCCAGAAGATTAACCATCCCAATCCTTCTGTCAGTCTCCGATGCCATGCCTGGTTAAAAAAAAAAAAAAAAATCTCATCTTTTTTCCGATCGTCAGTCACCCTAAAGAATGGCCGAGCCTTCTGGGAACGAGCTGGCGTCCGCGGCTGCCAAGGGGGACCTAGTGCAACTTACTAATTTGTTGCAAAAGAATGTAAACGTCAATGCACAAAATGGATTTGGGAGGACTGCGCTGCAGGTTGGTATCCAGAGAGGGAGAAAATATTTCATCACTGGTACCTACGTGACCCGGGTTTCCAAAAAAGACAACGTTTTAAACAGGCTGGTGGATGAAATTCGAGTGGTTTTTCAAACTCGTTGGATGCCATATTTTATAACTTTAGTGGCTCCAACTCCCTAAAATGACGTACTTGAAATAAAACTGGTCAAAACCATTATTTCAGTCGGGGATCACCCTCAATGTCAAACGGGCTACGAGTTTGCTGATATTTTGTAACTTCGTGGGGAGGAGGCAAGGAATGAGAGAGCCGAGATGAAAAGAAATCAACTTAGGTGAGCAGGATTTCTTAGCAGGTCTGTAAACACAAATGTGCTGTTCTCTGAAGCTTAGGATTTGTCCTATTTTCCTCTTTTTTTTTCTTTCTTTTTTCTTTTTTTTTTTTTTCCTGCAATGTGCTTTTAAAGCGTGCCTCCTCTCGGTTCTGGGGTCTGCTGTAGATGGTACTTTTTCTTTATAGTCTGCTTGTGAGCAATGACCTTTCTCAGTGGGAAGCATGCTGCACAGAACCGAGCACCTTCGATGTACATTAAGAGTGAGCCCTGCGAGTTAGGGTTTCAGATGAATCACTTGCTTTTTCATTCATAATTAAGGCTTGAAAATTCGCTTTTTTGGATCGGCCAGCGGGGCACTGCTTCCAGCTATTTCCTCTCTGATCGTATAGGGTGCTATGTCCTAATTTTTAAGCATGTGGCTGTGCAGGCAGGAGTTGGAACTTGTCCAAGTGCTAACTATCGGAGCTGATGAAAGATTTTGCTTTTAATAATATCAGATAATGATGATGAAAAGACTAGGATACCTACCAAATAGGGAGAGAAGTGATTTATAAATCCGGATTAAAAAATGTGTGGTTATTTGCACTTAAGGTGTAAGGAATGAAATGCAGAAGCAGATCTGTAGATCTTTTTAATTTCACACATTAGAAAAATCGTTTGTTAACTCATTCCCCCCCACGCCCGAAACCGTGATAATAATTTCTGAAATTAGGTTTTTAAACAGCATAAAGCCTGAGAATGTACTCGAGGTATTTACAGCTTCTTGGCTTAACATCAAAATACTAGAGCTGGAAAATAAGCACCTCTAGCTAAAAAAGCAGGAATCACCCTTTTTTTGACAATTTCGCTGAAGCTGGAGGGGTGCGAGCTCCGCTCTGTCCTGTTAGCACCTAAATAGGGCATCGCATGGCAGGGCAGAAACTTGCAGGAACTTTTAAGAGAGTGAAAGGATTTAAATTAAAAACTTACACGAAACTAACTTCTTAAAGAAAGCAGGAAACGTGTAGCCAGTTGGTTTATCCTCGGGATGAGGGCTGAAAATCGATTTTGTCCTACAGTAATGTTTTGGTTTTTTTTTTCCTAAAAGCTACTAACTGTCCGTATCCTGAATTAAGGCTTGTTTTACACAATAGCATAGCATCCAGCTGTATTAAACGTGCATCCGTGTCCTAACAATACTTCTTATCGGTGCCTAATCATAACTGAGTTAATGAACCACAAGAAAAATCAAAACAGGAGAATCTGTCGACTTATTTTCAATATGTATCATCCTGAAATGTGCTGTGGGTGCATGACCACGCTCGAAAGAGCTCTGTGAGTGCACTCTCCACAACTGAGATAATCTCCCCATAATCTCTCTCTCAGTTAAAACGGAGGGAAGGCTGCTATGCTAATACTGATGAATTTATATTTTTCTTCTGTGTTTATGTTTGATTAAACAACTGCTCAGCTTGTCTCGATCTGTGCTTTTTATTTCTGATGAAGTGTACCTATGCAGGCCTCAAATACATGTCCTGCCCTTGTGCTCTTCGTCAGATTTATTCAATTTATGCTTTCTCCTTCTTTGCCTCCCTCCCCCCAAGTGAGATTTTGCAAAATCAAGGGCATTTGCTGTACAGTTGTAGCCCACGTCCCAATAGCATCACGTTTTATATTATTCTTTTCTCCCCACCTCGCATCTTTAACTGAAGCCTTCAGTCCCCTAGCCTGCACAGAGAAAACTCCTTCTTTAACCAAACCCATGTTTTGAATTCACAAATAATACAGCCTAGGCTCTCAAAAAAAAAAGAGATCAAAATGTCCAGATTTTACTAAGGAGAGAGGAATCACAATGCTTTTGTTTTCTTTTACATCTCTTCCATCGCAGAAGTGAAAGAAATGGGACATGCGGAGCTGGAAGCCTTGGGGCACAGAAAAATTTCTTTCCCTGAATCCCAGCCTGTCTTATCTGCACTTTTGCTCTTGTCTGTAGATACAATACACTGGGCTGCTTTACAGTCCAAACGCTGCAGGAATTATATTTATTACAGCTTGTTTTTCTTAAAAAGCCTGACATATATTTTTCACCAGGAGAGTTTTTCAGCAAATCCTTCATGGAAATCGTACATTATGCTAAATATAATGCACTGTCATGCTTATTTATGGAGATAAACTTTTACCAAGATTTTCAAATCAATGTATGGACGTTTCTAAGGAAATTTAAAAGTTTTTTTCTTTTTTTCGAATTTGACACTCACAGTGAGCCTAATTACAAGGACAGGAAAATGTTGCCTATAGGCTGGAGTTTATATGTTACCATGCTCATTTTTTTTAATTATCTTTGAGTAAACAAAAAATGAGAAATTTCGGGCAAATCGGTGCAAGTTTTTAAGTCCCAAATAAGAGTGATTTGAGTTCTAATTATGATACTTTTACAATGCAATCGAGAAAACTCAAAGAAGCTTTTTTTTTTTTTTTGTGAGAGAAATAGTCAGAAAATCCAGTCATCATCATCGGTTTTGGTTTGTGTATTTTTTTTTAAAAAAAGATGTTTTCAGCGAAATAGAACCACATTTTACTTATAGTGAAATTATAAAGTTATGATATACTTATTTTAGAAGAAAGCTTCTGGAACTCTGAAACATTCCTTGTAACTTCTCCTTTTTGGGTGACATAATGAAACACAAATATTGGGGAAAAAAATTTCCTCTAGCATTTATTTTTCTTAGCAGACAGAGCTATGGTACAGTCCAAATATTTGTTTTATGATAATGCACAGACAATGTAAACACCTGAAAGCTTATAAAACCACATTCTACATTTGCTGTTGCTGAGGTATAATTTCTGCTCTTCAGAGACCCTATATTTGGTGTTTAACGAGATTAAACAGTAGTGCAAAGGTGTCTCACTACTTGTGCAAATAAAACCAAACTATACTTAATTTTCCTATGGTAAGAAATTTAGATAACCTAAGTTAAAAAAAAAAATAAAATGTATCTCCCAGTTCTACATAGCCTGTTTCAGATAAATCTCTCTGAGACAGAATTCTATTAGCACCGAAGTGATAACATCTTGCACAATTTTACCGAGTTCAGTTAAAAAAAAATACACTTAAAAAAAAAAGAAAAAAAAGAAAAAAGTGTTCTGGTATATCATTAGATTTACAATGGGGCTCTTCCGTCTGTTGGAAATGAGGATTGACAAAACCCAGAGAGAATAACTGAGGGTCTACGCCCAGTGCTGAAGCAACCCCCCCCTTCCTCCCTCGCCGTGCTCAACTCTTCTCTTTCTTTGGCAGGTGATGAAACTCGGGAACCCCGAAATCGCCAGGAGGCTGCTCCTGAAGGGTGCAAACCCCAACCTGAAAGACAGTACCGGCTACGCTGTAATTCACGATGTAGCCCGAGAGGGTTTTCTGGACACTTTGCAGACTCTGCTGGAGTTTCAAGCCGACGTGAACGTGGAGGATGAGGAGGGCAACCTGCCCCTGCACCTGGCGGCCCGGGAGGGGCATGTGCGGGTGGTGGAGCTGCTGCTGGAGGTGGCTGGTTGCAAGGTGGGCCACCGGAACAAGCGGGGGGCTACCGCCTACGACCTGGCCAAGCTCTACAAGAGAGCTGCCGTGGTGAAGCTCTTGGAGGACAGTAGCTTCTTCCCTGCAGCCATGAATTAAACCCAACTCGGACGGGCTCTCCTTTGGACATTGGGGCTTTCAGCCTTTTTTTTCTTTTTCTTTTTTTTCCCCCCTTCCCTCTCCTTTTTAATAACATTTGTTGCAACCTTTTTTTTTGTTTTTTGAGCAAGCTGGTAGCATAATTCTCAAGAAATTCTAGAGGTGGGGTTTTAGATAATGGAAGTATTCTAAATCCACCCTCCCAGCCATTTCTTATACTTATTTACAAAGCGCTCACAGACTCAGCCATGTATATGTTGGTCACTCATACTTAGTTTTCCAGTGTCAAGTTTTACAATTTATTTTAGGTCATTCGTATTAAATCATTAATACAATAGCTATATATTCACATGCTTAATATTGCTGGACTTTCAAGAAAAAGAAATAGCAGCTTACTGTGATTTCTCCCACCTTTCAATTCCCCCTCCCCCCCTGCTTCGGTCAGGCTTAAAAGTTTGAAGTCCTGTTTTGCATTAAAACAGACTTTTAAGAGGTAACCTGCAACTCCCAGCTCAGGCAGAGCTTGCAGTCAAAGGCTGCTTGGCCTGAGGACAGAGGATAGCGCTTAGGGGCTTTGAGAAATAGCTGCATTTTGACACTAACAAGAGCTTGTAGAAGTAGGTCACTTAGTTTCTAAATGTAGATGACACTTTCCCCCTTTGTGTATTTAAACTTTCACCAAGCTGCTTTTGAATTTAGTTACCAGAAAGTGTATAAGTGGTGGGTTTTTGTTTGCCAGAGGTTTTAAACAGCTCAGTTTAGTAGTTCTTGTTTACTGTGCACTGAAACAGAAGTTTTTTTCTAGTTTCAAAACAAGCAGCCGAGAGCCATTGTCAGAGGCAAGAGGATACGAAGGCTGCAGTGCAAGTTTTCTGGTCTCTTCATAAACCGAGTGCAGTTCAGATGTTGTTTAAGAAATATTTGCTTTCCACCAACTATTCTGATTTGCCTGGAAGTAAACTGCTTTAAAGATAGTTGCATGTCACAAACCAGGAATATTTGAATACAGTGACATTTAGGAAGCAGTATGTTTGATGTTCTGAAAGTTATGATATTGCTTGTACCTAAAACAATTTAACCATTGAAAATTTTCCATTGCAATACAGTTGAGTGTATTCATGAGACTCAAATTAATTTACCTCTCCAGATATAACAGGAGCTAACAACCCTCATCACCCTATTGGAAAGAGTTTAGTAGGAAAGTTTTAACATTTGTACAGGATATAGTGGTTGGACAGATGGGCAGTTTAAAGTGCTTTATTTTGAGTTGTCTAAATTTTAAGTGCGCAAAATAGAAAGTTTTAAATCAATGCAAAATGAATAGCACATAAAATAACACTTAAACTAACGTACAACCTCGCTTGTTTTAGATTTTAACTCTTACAAATATATTCTTAGCCCAACAAAATCGGTTCCTGCCGTTTTCAAGTAAAAAGTAATTTGCTGAAACTGTCTGTCACGTTTACTATAAGCTCTGTCATACTGCTGTGTTTTTTGATTAAAAACCTCTGTGAAATATAAAGTTTTGCACGCTTTTGTTATCATTTTTTTGTTCACAAGGAACCTCGAGATCATTCACGCAAGCAGCACGGCACATGGGATGCGTGACTGGGGAAATAACCCACAAAATACCCCGTATAAAGAGCATAAACGCATCTGAAATATTAAAATCGACCAACATAATCCGAAGGTCCCCGAGATGAAGTGACCCCAAACCACTCTCTGTTGCTGTCCATCTCCCTTTCCTCATGTCCTGGAGGATGCTCCAAGCTTTTTCCTGCTCCACAATCAGTACCCTGCGCTCCTCTTGCAAAGCAGAAATCCGCGCCGCCTCCAGGATTTCCTGCCGCCCGCTGCTACAGCAGAGGTGAGCCCCGAAAGGTAATAAATAGTCAATTTTCTCACTTATTTGTCACCTGTGCTACTAAAAAACCCTCACCCCGGACCCCTTTTGAGCTCCATCAGGGTTTAATTTACACTAAGACGAAGTTTAAGCAGTGGCTTAATAAAACAACTGTTTTAAAAATGCCCCGCCTAGTCAGAAATAGCAGCTTTTATTGCCTGCCAGGAGTTCCCGTTTAAAGCCAGGAGGTGTTACACCACGGTCATGCCTATAGCGTTGGCGGGTGAGTCAGGGGCCAGATGATGTCTGCGTTTATTTGCTTTTTCACTCCTGCATTTTCTCCATAAGTCATTCCATTCATGGGAAACAATATCATAAATTGAATTCCCTGGTTAGGTACTTGGAAAGAGAAAATTACTCCAGGAACTTAATAGTTACTAGAAAAACTCTTTCGAAAACCAAAGGAATAAATGAGCTAGTGGGTTACTTGCACCTTATAGGTTTATAGCCTGGCTGCTGGGGGTCCTGCATAAGTTTTCACGTTTACTGAGAGAGGAGAAAATAATATAAATCATGCATCATTATTAGAGAAACATTACACCAGGAAGGGATTTCAATATCGGATGTGGTTTCAGAAACTAGTTTTCTGATTTTTCCCCAGTAGTCTGGCAACATCAAAACCTCCAGTTTTACAAATTTACACGTTTGTGAAAATGTCGACAATAACGTCGACCAGGAGGTGCAAAACTGCAGCGTGTGAGATGGAACGAAACGTTTCTGAGAGCTTTTATTGAGACATAAACCAATTGAAAAGTAAGTCTCCCAGGCAGAGATTGCCCTGCAGCAGTAAACAGTGTGATATCGAGATGAGATGTATAAACAGAAACAAACACAGCAAGCACAGAAAAATGTGAAGAAATACAGTATAAAGTGTAGCTGCACCAGGACTCACACTGGCAAGGCTCCGTGAGAGTCCGGCTGTGGGGAAAGAGCCCTCTCCCCTATTTCAGTTACACGGATGAGCAAAGCTGTTACACTTGACCTTTGTTTCCAAATCACCCTCGGAACAACGGCGGGGGCTGTTGAATTCCTTTTGAAAGGGGGCAGATCCTAAAGGGATCCTACAGACAACGAACAGAGCTGGATCTGTGGCAGCAGCACCGGGGGAGGGTGAGGGAGCCAGTCTGAGGGTGAACGCTTGCCGAGAGAGGGGAGAGGTGCGCGGCTAACGCAGGCACTTCAGGCTGGCCCTGCGCTTACACAGGCCAGTGTAAATGATAAGGTATTTGAAGGTGAACTCATCTCAGTAGCCGGTGCAATAAATGACTGTATATTGAAGTACACGAAGAGACTTTTTTCCCAGTTTTCAGTGTGTGGAGAGGAGTGAAATCAATGCTTTACTCCATGGTGGGACAAGAAAGTAGCTTCGCAGGCAATGCCACTGCACTGGTGTCGTGAAGAGTTAAACCAGTGGGAAACCATCACCTTTTAGCCTTTAAGAGAAAGAAGAGGGTCCCTTCCACAAACGT
>NW_009725236.1:0-1268 GCF_000703405.1 Apaloderma vittatum
ATGTATTTTTAGTTAAAGTTTTATATATATATTTTATTATTAAAGTTCTGTATTTTTTAAGCTCTACTCCTGTAGGGGGGAGGGCTGGAGCCGAGGTGGGTCTGGGTGTTTTATCCATCTGTGCTCCCAGCTGCGTGGGGTCCCAAGGGACTCTCCATCCGCTCACAGCTGCTCTGGCCTATTTGCACGGGCGAGAAGCTGGGAAAACTGGGGCAGAGGGATGATCCTACAAAGGCCTTTTATTTTTTTTTCTAGAGGCACATCTGGCACAATCCGAGAGACCCAGTGAGCGAGTGTTTCTGGGTTTTGGAGTCATGTGTGTTTTTGAACATAGCCACAGCTGGCTGCGACTAGGAGCTGAGTAAAGCCCAATTTGCTTAACGAGGGAAGGTGAGGCATGGAGTTCCTTTTAGTTTTGAGCCAAAATGCTATTGTCTGCCTCGGTAAGAGTGCACAGTCAATGGTGTGAGCCCAGCCCATGGCACTGCTGTCCTCCAGGTGTTTCCGTGACGCTCGGATGGGCCGTATCCAACCCAAAATAGGGCTTGAATGTGAGACTTGTTGTGCCCTCGCCTTGCCTAGCCCCAAACTTTTGCACGTGAGACAATCAGAGTATGTGTTACCCGTGGGAAATGAGTGGTGAAGTCTAACTGAGCCGAGAACCCAACGCTCAGCAGGTCGCAAACACAGAGAATATATCCATTTGTCCCACCATTCTTTGCAGTCTCTCCTATTAAGGACTTCTAAAATAGAAAACCGAATTAGGGTTCAATTCCCTCTGGGTGTCAGGCCTCCAGCTTGAGCCTGCTAACAGGGGAAAAAGTTTGATGATCTCACATGGTTATTTTGGGGTAGCAACGGAGTATTCTGCGAATGGCAGTGCGGTTTTGTTGGGTGTGTCATGATGAGGGGATGCTGCAGAGGGGGCTTCCCAGCCCTGGGATGTGAGCTGGGACGTATGGCTCATCCCACCCCGCAGAAAAGTATCTGCAGTGCCAGATTCGCTTGATTTTTTTTTTTTTCTTGCTTTGGAAACATTTGTTTAGGAAGGGGCGAGCACGGACCTTGCCTCCATCCGTACCCAAAAAAAACAGGTCCCATCTGTGGTGGGAGCCCAGCCCGAGCGGGTGAAGGTAAAATTAGCTGGAAATGTAGGGCAGAGCCTTTCCCAGCACGGATCGCCCCGTGTTTCTGCGGCAGAGGGGCAAAAGGAAAGGTATCTGAGAGCTCTTATTTCACGGCTCGGTGTCTGGCAGCGCTCTGGGGAC
>NW_009725237.1:0-10217 GCF_000703405.1 Apaloderma vittatum
TCACGGCAGAGGCCAGCCAGCCCGCCCCGGCTGTCTTTAAAGCCAAGCTGAACAGGGCCTTGCTGAAGACCTTCGAGGAGATGATGCAGAATGTGGGGTCCCCGCAGTTCCAGGTGGTGGATTCCCGCCCCGAGGGCCGGTTTCGGGGCACGGAGCTGGACCAAGGTAACGGAGGTGGGAATGGCACCTTCCCCTGCCCGCAGCAGAGCGGGATGAGTGCCAGTACTAGTCTGGGTGTAACGACTCATCCCAGCCGGCAAATGGATTTTAACTAATGTGCAGGCATGCCTGAGCCTAACTCGTTGGTTTACCTTAAGGGATCCACAGTTGAGCATTCGGATCTCAGTGCCCTCACGGAAAGCTTTTCTTGCAGTTGGCTGTAAAGCTGCAGAAGGAAATGGAGGAAAAGGTCTGCAGTCAGTTGGCACCAGGATCCCCCAGCCCATGCCCTGCAGAAGTTAATCAGAGGGAATGCAAACACAGGAGGTGTGAGCTCCCAGGGGTTTGTTCAGGGTCCTATCTAACGCTAGCAGACACACACAGGCTATCAGTATTCACACAGGCGCCTCTTGCTGTAATGAATGCGCCAGCAAAAAGCACAGTTTTTAGGCAATACAATAACCCAAGGGACGTTTTCCTTCTTGCTCTGGTTTCCAGCAAATAGAGAACTTGCTTCAGCTGATCTTTGTCCTTTTGCTCTCTGCCAGCAAATCTAACCAGCTTAAGTAAGAAAAGCCCCAAACCTTTCCGAACGTGTGAGCTGTCAACCTCTCTCTTTTGGATGCCCCAAGAAATGGGAATAAAAACTGACTTTGTTACCTTGGTCAAACACGAGAGGACACACAAGGAGCAGGGGTGGGAGAAGTCTCGCGCAGTGGGAGCAGCTGGTGCAGCAATGTGCCCAGAATGAAATTCGAGTTGGTGGTTATAGGAGGCCCTTGCTGTGTAATTTAAGCCTTGGTGTGTCCCAGCATAACCTCCCCTCCGAAAGGCAATCACAGAAATAGTTTAAAAAGGAATGGAGGCTTTCAGAAACAAAGCACAGAACAGCTCAGTGGCAGTTGTTGGGTGCAAGTTGAGCTCCGTGCTGCAGGAGCAGGCATGCGGCAGGCATCTGTGGCCCTGAGGCAACGGGTGCAGGTCAGTTGTTCTGTTCTGGCTGTTTTCTTATGTCTGTGCTGCCCTACAGCCGTGACAACGCATCCTGAAGTAAAATCCCGCTTCCGAACCTCAGGCTGTAAATGGCTCCGCTCACGTGGTACGCATAAACGTCTATACAGAGTTGTCCCAAACCCAGTCGGCCTGTGGGGATGGTGAGAGAGGTGACAGAGTGACAGAGGAGACTGTTGCAGGGGGTGTTAGGCTTATCGCTCATTCTGTTTCTTCACCTACTGCAGCTTGCCAAAAGTGAGGGTTGAATTTTAAGCTCGGGACGTGAATGAAATGCTCCTCGCTGGGAGCAGGTGGATTTCACGTTCTCTTTCCCAAAGTGGAAGTCGTCACCAGGTGGCAAATAACTGCAGCCCCTGACAGCATCTCAAAACCAGATTTTTCCTTTTGAAATGAGTCAGCACGGAACAGTTTATTTGTGGT
Source organism: Apaloderma vittatum (assembly GCF_000703405.1). Classification (NCBI taxonomy): domain Eukaryota; kingdom Metazoa; phylum Chordata; class Aves; order Trogoniformes; family Trogonidae; genus Apaloderma; species Apaloderma vittatum. Next base: position 1,594 of record NW_009725237.1, read on the forward strand.
GGTCCAGTTTTGCTTCCCACAGCAGATCCAGCAGGATAAGCACTCCAGCTGCAGCTGCTTGTTCCACAGGAGCTTGACAGCCTTCTGAACCAGGCCAGCCAGTAGCTGCGCTACAGCCAGCAGTGGGTAAAAGGCAGCGCTTACACCTAAAAGAGCAATTTGGAATCAATGCTGATTAATTATGAGGGTTGTCCAATCGGGGACGATAAAGGTGACCTGCAATTTGGAGAAGAATAATGGCCTTGAGGTTAAGGAACTTGCTGCATTCTCAGGTGATTTCAGTTTAATTATTGCCTCAGCTCTTGACTTCCTAATTAAGTCAATTAATCTCTCCAGTTCCATGAACTCCATCTCTAGAAGAGGCTAATTTCAGCTGACTCTTTTGCCTCTTTAGTTTTTCAGTTCCTTGTGGTAAGAATTAGTTGTCCCTGTTTTATTTTTGTGCAGCAGCTACCTGGCTAGTTTTAGACCTCTACAGAATTTAAGATAAGCCATAATACGTGGCTGTTTTCTAGGTGCTTTCAGAGGTTTACTCCAGTTGCCAGGGTGGAGAAAAATGGATGACGTTTCTATAAGCAAGGACTCAAAAGGTGTCAAGTGCAGGTGTTGCTCTGGATGAACAAGTTCAGGTGTCCACGCATGGTGTGAGGCGTAAGCCTGTCAGATGTGCAGCCCCTTCGGCTCTGAGTGGTTCAAGGTGTCCCTGCAGGGTCTCCTGTGTTTCTGGAGGAACCAGTGATTCGGCCCTCCTCATGAGTTGTTTTTCAGCAATGGACCAGCCAGGTTCTGCAAGGGCCTGCTTATTCGGGCACTTACGGGGTGCAGGTCTTTGGAACTTGCCTGAACTGAGACAATCTACAGGCAGATAATAAAAATAATTGCGTGATGGTTACTAGTGCTGACTAATTCTGAGTATTGGGCACAGAAAACGGAGGAAAGGGCATTATAGCTGAACAAATGCATACTGAAAAGGCACAAATTTCTGAATTCTTTTTGCTGGACACCTGAGAAAAGAGGAGAACGTTGCCAGACAAGAAGGCCATTATCTAAAAAGGCAAACCCAGAGTCATTTCATGAGTTTTCAACTATTTTGCTTCTCATTCTCAGCCCTTGGGTTGTACTTGTCTCCCTTGTGCATACACAGCTCTTAAGTTTTTGCCCATGGGGGTTGGACTATGTGATCTCTAAGGGTCCTGTCCAACCCAGTGCATTCTGTGATTCTATGATTTTCCCTACTTTCAGTCCTCCCTGCCCCAAACGTAAAGCTTGAATTGTCAGTGGCAGCGGGAGCAAGAATAAAATATTGCTTCTTCCCTCTCTTCTCCAAGCGTCTGCAGCTGCGAGTGGTCTGGCCCTACTTTGACCATGAGGTCATGCTCAAGGCGCAGTGTGGAGAGGGAAAAACTTTATCAAAGTCTGTTTCAGCCCACGGGAACCTACAATCCAAAGCTGTCCATTCATGTGATGAGGCTGACAAACATCAGCTGCCAGAATTAGCACCATGGCCCTGCTGGTTCTTAAAGAGTTGACTCTCCTGGCTTGTTTAGGCACGCTGAATTTTGACATCGGTGGCAAAGGGTGATTGATCTGTCTGCGAGGAATCTCAGGGAGCTGGCCAGGACGAAGCTTAAAGTGTTCCTTCCAATGAGTTCACGGTAGGTTAGGTGAGATCACTAGTGGTCCCTTCCAAGATGTACGATTTGAATGAAAGAGAGAGAGGTAAAAAAAGGAGGCAGCAGAGCAGGCATTTGGAAAAGAACAGCTCTCTGCAGCCAGCCAACTCCAAGACCACAGGGAGTTAAATGTGAACAAGGAACATCTTTCATCTTTTTGACGTTAAATTCCATCTGGAGCTTTCATAGGAAAGGCTAGAGAGAAGGGGCTGTAGTCTTAGCTAAATAAATAGCCAACAAAAAGTGTATATTTAAGCAGAGAATCTTAACAGATGTGGATAAGGGGATTAAGCAGTGAAGAAAATAACATATTACAGGTTACAAATTGTGAGGGAGGATTGCCAGAAGCCAAGCTGAATTAAACTTGGCAAAAGGAATTAAAACAAATAACAAAAACTGCTGGGCAAAGTGAATAAAAAGAGAACAAGGAGAGAAACAGTAAATAGGGTTGCTGTGCAGTTAGCAGGGGTTCCAGATGAAAGATTATTTGTGTACAGCCTCAGAATTACATGGAGTCTGTGCTACTGTTTGTTTTGTTGTTGTTTTTTTTTTTCTCCTGAGGGTAAGTCTGCAGAGTAGGGGGAGGGGTAGCAAGAAGATGGGGAAAGATGCAGAAATGATAATTTCTGAAGAGGCAGGATGTGTTACGTGCTCCGATCTGTGAGGCAGGCAGTCTGCATCCCAAATATATGCCTAAAGGCAGTCATGTGACATTGCAACCCCATGAGGCAAGAATTTAATAAATGTAATCAGAGCATGGCTCTGTAGGACAGTTTGTGTTTGTATTTTGGAGATAAGCACCTGGGCATACCTGGGCAGCTATTGATCTATTATCATAACATGAGTAGAGTGGAAGGCTTTCAAAAAACTTCAAGAAAAATTGTTTGAAATGCAGACAAAATTGAGTAAAATAGTGTGCTAAACTTGCACTGCAACTACAGGCCCTGTTTCCTTGCTAGCAGGATTGCTTTGCCAGCTGAGAGAAATGAGAACATGCATGCCTGGAAGTTATGTCTGATCTTTATTTCCTAGTCACTCGAAGCACCTGTGAGATAGACTGGTTCCATCTGGTCTTCATTAATACTTTGGACACAATATTAGCAGGGCAATTCTTAGTTCTGTGTGAGGGAGGACAAATAGCACGCGTACCTTTAGATTCCCGGAAAACTAACTGAAAGGTAGGTAAGGGAGATAAGAACAGCTTGTGCTGAGAGTGGATGTGCCAGCGTGGTCCCATCATTGTGCTTCTCTGGTTTATTTCATGTTTTTCTGGATCATTGCTGAAAATCGGGAGTTGCTACTGAAATGTGCTGCTGGCACAGCCTTGGGAATGTTTAAATAATCATGTGGGAAGTATTACATGAGGCACCACCCGCAGTGATAGAAGTGACAGGACTTGAAAAGCTACAGAGAGCAAGGCTCAATGCTCAGTAGCCTGAAATGCTTAATTGCTCACATTTCTCTTACGAGCTGAAGACCCACATTTGGAAGCAATAGAAGAGGATAGGACTTGGATGAATTAGGTGCAAGAACCTCAGATGCAATTTGGCCTTGACAGCAGCAATTATTAACCTCCTCCTGCTGATGGAGATGCTATGAAATGCCACCTCCTTATCCAGAAACCAGATGGTCATCTTGAACTGTTTCTGGGGTGGCCAAGGCAGCATGTCTAATGAGCTCTTACTGCGTTTGGGCTAAGGGCATGAGGCTCTTGGGAGTGCTGAGCACTCACTGTCGGTGTGTTGGAGCAATAGCAGAAAGGGAAAAATACCAATTCCAGCTGCCGGGCAGCGTTAGCTCACGGGTAAATGGTGTCTGGACTGACTGCAATGATCTTGATGTTGGAAATGAACACCCCTCCTCATGTGAGGGAAGTTTCATGGCGAGAATCCAAACTAGTCCTTAGGTGGATGCTTTTATGAGAGGAACCCTATAAAGTAATTGCTGTAGTAGCTGGGAGCTAGGCTCTGTAGTCCTAGGGTTTTGTCCTGGAGTTTGTAAAGGTGACTGCACGAATCTGGCACGGATTGTGCTCTGTGTCGTATGAGGCAGGAGCGGATGTATCTCTCCCGTGTTCAGATCCCAGCTGCATCCAGCCCTGCCTTCCAGTCTTGTGTTTCTCTGCTCTTGTCCTAGCAGAGGGAGAGCTGATAAAACTTCCTCAACCACTCAAGAGCCCTTCTCAGGCAGTCCAAGGGCTTGTAGCTGTGCAATGTCAGCTCATTCTTTCAGCTGAACACACACATACATGAGCAAATGCAGTTTCTACAGAATTCCAGCTTTCAAGTGTAAGCACTGGTTTCTCACTCCAGCAGACTTCTGAATTTCTGAAGCACGGAAGTCTCCCTATAGATCAAAGTCAAAAGTGCCCTAAAATGAGACTGTTCTTTTCAGATCTGCTCAGCTCCTAACTGAAGCCTTGTTTAATGGTGGTGAATGTATGTCACGGCGATCTCCAAAAGGAGAGAGGTACCAATCTATCTACTGTGTGAACAGTCTAGAAACCAGTTGTGACCACTGGGCATAGGACACCTGAGAGCTGCATCAGTGGCCCAGCAAACTTCTTTGAGCCCTTCTAGTTCAGTTCCGAGGACTTCTTGGCCTCAGTTCACTTCCAAGTGCTCCAGAACAGTGTGAGAGGGTTGTTTTGCTGCTCAGAGACCTGCCTATATTGGAGTCATCTCCAGTACAGCAGCAGAGCCTTGCAGAAATCCCTTGCCAAATCATAGGGTCAGGACAATTCACTCTGGGAAAGCGGTAGCCTAACCCAGGTGGGTGACTCTCCCATAAGAAGCTCTGCTGTAGTCTGAGAACTACGAACAAGGTGTTCTCACACTCATTTCACTCTTTTTCAAATATATATATTTTTATTTTCCCTCTGTCATATGGACACTACATTAATAAGCGTGGGTTCTGCAGATCTCTGTACTGAAGTGATAACTTGTTTTCTGCAACTGGAAAAATTGTGGTGAAAGCATCAGTCCAAAACACTGTCTTTTTTCTTTTTTTTTCATATTAGTCCCTCTAGAAGTCAGCAGTTTTTCTCCTGACTTCTCCCTGTAATGCTAAACACTTTTGAAGGATGCACGAGGTGACTAGTAGACAGCAGTGCCAGATTTCTAAGCCACTCGGGAAGGATGAATCAAGAGACAAGGAGGGTCCATCTGGAACAGAGAGAGATCTTGTGACGTTGACTCAAGGCAGCTTTGGTTGTCTTCAGGCTCTTATTCTTTGTCCAGCAGAGCAAAAATCCCTTCCTCAATATCCTGCCAAAACCCCGTTTCCCCCTTGTGACCTCTCATTGTGTCGTCACATCACTCTGCGTGGGCAATGGAACCGCAATGTCATTTTGATGTGTGATGTCAGTCTCTGACGATGTAACACTTTAATCATTTGACAGCGACAAAGGTCCCGTGCCCCAATGTCTCCCGTCTCCTGAGATCAGTTACCCTCATGACTTAGAGCTGTCAGTGAAACAGATCACTATTTCCATGACTTTCCCAGGGCTGTCTCATTAGAAGTTCAAACCTAGCAAGGAAACGTTCCCCAAAATGGATTTCCAATGTAAAATATTATGTTTCCTGCTCCATTGAGGTTTGATCCAAAGCCTCTCAAAGTCAGTGGAAAAGCTTCCACTGAGTGTAATGGGCTTTGATTAAGCTGATAGTGACAGAGTTTGAATTTCAAGGGCGTGATGAAAATCTTATCCAGCATATTTTTGTATAGGCTTCTTTCTAAAGACCTTGTTCTTGAGATCCAGCTTTCACCTTGCCTCAGGTGGTCAGTTATACCAGTAGAAAAACAGAACCCATGCTGATTTCATCCATGTGGGGGATAAAAAGTGATAGAAAATCTAAAATCTCACTTCTCTGACCCCATTGCCCCGAGATAGCTGCCTCAGCAGTGGTGTGGCTGACTTTAAGGTTGCTTTATGTTTCTGAAGTATGATTGTAGGGTGACACAGGAATAAACTGTGATCAGATAACTATTTTCACACATTCCATATACAAGCCATGCGTCCTGCTTCTGAAAGCTGTGTCACTACATGCTGTTGGCATACCTGGGGAAGGTCAGAAGGGCACTACTCTGCTTCTCTTTGCACAGATCCCCTTAACGCCCTTGTCAGGATCTTTTCGGTGGTGGTTCTTTTATTCTTTCCACATGCAGGGCTTTTTCAGATTCCTGCCTGTCATTGCTTTCAGGGTGGAAATAGTTTGCTAAATTTTCTTTGACTTCAGCAAAGTTGAATAATCTTTGTCCTCCTCTTTTTAGCCCTGTACTACTTTGTGTCTTTGTCACCACCTGAAACAAATTCATGTCTTGGGGAGAGTGGGAGTCTGTGCAGGGATGTCTCTTCAACGTCTCTTTTGTACGTGTCTTTCGTCACCAACGTTACCACCTCTTTGGTCATGTTCCTTTTCTTGTTCACTCTTGCAGGGCTGGAATCTGGTCACATCCCAGGTGCTGTGAACATACCCTTTGTTTCATTCCTGTCAGAAACTGGCCACGAGAAGAGCATCGAGGAGATCCAAGACATATTCCGTGAGAAGAAAGTGGATCTCATGAAGCCGCTGGCGGTGACGTGCCGCAAAGGCGTCACAGCGTGTCACATTGCCTTGGCAGCCTACCTGTGCGGCAAGCGCGATGTGGCGATTTACGATGGGTCCTGGTCAGAGTGGTTCCACCGTGCCCCACCTCGCTACAAGATCTCTGAGCTGAAGCGCAACAAGGCCTAGAGGGGGAGATGTTTCTTGGGCAAGGAGATCTAGCAGCTGTCTCCAGCTCAGGATACAGGGAAAGGGAAGGGGTAGAAGTAAAGAAAAAATACACTGATTTATATTTTGCCAATTTTTCTAAGGATAAGTGAATTTCTGTAGATCTGTCAGGTTTTCACAGTGAATAAAATCTACTTCTAAGATGATGCATTTGTGAATATTTCTAAATTCCTGTCTGTTGCCTGTCTTCTGCTTGTGCTGGGTGGGAAAAGCAGCTTTGCAACATGAAGGAGAGTTGCACTCTTCCCTGGAGACCTGCAGAGGTTCCAGCAGCCTAGTGAGAGCTCAGATCTGTGGTGGAGCAGAATGGATGAAAAGTCTGGGGCTGAAATACAGCACTGGGTGCTGGACGCAGAAGAGCCAAGCTGTGGTTCTGTTGTTGACTCAGCATGAGACCTTCTGCCAGCCCACCATCTCCCCTTTTCTAATGTGGAAAATGGGGGCACGTGCCCCTTTCTCTCTGATGGGGGTCAGTGAGCTCATGTGAAGTGTTTGGATGTGCTTAAAGATGCCGTCTGCTTAAATACGGTCTTGTTGATTATTGTGACGTTGCTAGAAAGTCTCCAAGAAATCCTGTGGATGTGATGAGAATGTCTGGACACAGGTGTTTCACAAGACATGAGTCTTTTGCTCTCCTGCTTCTTTTTTCAATCAGCAAGGATGAGCCTGATCTCTGCCATGTTTCTTCTGGTTCCCATGGAGACCACAGCTCATAGATAGAGGGAGGGTTGTTCCCTAGCAACTGCCTCTGCACTTCAGCCTTCATTCTACCTCCATACCTAGGCTTCAGCAGGACCTGGCTGCTTGTACAATTCACTGTGACACCACATCAAAGATCATGGTCCAGATAAGAGAGGTAGTTATGGAAGAGGCTTTGTTAAATCCTGAATCATTTAAAAAAATAAAAAAAAAAAGGAAAAAAATTCCAATGTCATTTTGACACCCATGGGACTTCTCATGTCTGGAAAGGCACTGAAATGTCCTCATATTTTGGAGGTCCAGCCAAATGGGGAAGGCGTATGAAATCATTCTGCACCACATCTGGTGACTGGTGAAAATGACGTCCCGATTCCTGTACCTGTCTGAGGAGGATAATTTTCTGCCTGGGAAAGACACCTCCCTCTTTCCTCCATGGCCACATGTCAGGAAAGTCAGTGTTAGGCTGTGCTAAACAGCTGGGTTTTGCGTTTTTTTTTCATTCAGAAAGAAAGATCAAGTTTAATTATTTTTAGCTCTTTGATCACTGTACATCATCTGTTGTCCCTCAGAGAATTGGCGTAGCAAAGGAGTAAGTAGACATAGTTCTGTCCAGGAGGATGGTCGAATGGCCTTAAAGCCTTTCTTGGCATCAAGTTGTAGGAGTCCCAGAGTCGTGCTTTGACTTCAGGACTTCAGGCTCAGAAGTAGAATGAATAATAGGCAATATCAATAATATCACGTACAGTTACAAACTAGGAAGTAGGAGCAGCTGCAGACTTTGGTGTCATTTTATCTAGGAGAAACTGGAGACATTAAATTTATCAATGAATGGTGTTTGAGAAATGAGCACGTTGACTCATTACACAGAAATTCTGCTCTGTTAGAAGAAATGGGAGAGGAGGAATTTCTATGACAGCAGACTGAAAAATTCTTTCCACCAAATATAGTAATAATAACAAACAGTCACGTTTTTGTTTTAAGTAGGAGGTGGGAGTTAACAGGAGTTTATTTAGCAACACAAAATTCCTGCACTTCGATCACGTGTAGAGGTTTGGCTCTTCTTTAAAAAGAACGAAAAGCAATAGAGAAGAGAAAGAAATTGTGCCCGTGATTAATTTGGTGGGAGAGGTCCTGTCTCTGAATACCTTTGCAAAGCACACAGCGCTGACCCCTGCTGTCTGATTGATACAGGAACTTCAGCTTCAGGATCCCAATATGGTAGCCACTGCACAGTTCTGGCACTGGGTAAAACACAAGGTGCTGGTTCATGTCAGCCCCAGTGGGTTAACTTTGAAGTGGGAGGCTTCTGTCCCCGTCGGCTTCATTCCAATAGCTAGCCTCGACAGCAGAACGTAAGCAGAAGATGTCATGTTGTTAACTGATTTGGCAAATGCAGCCAGATATCCCTACATGATCCAGAGACCATTTGTACTGCTTCTGGTATTATTATTATAATATATATAATTATATATTAAAT
>NW_009725238.1:0-328 GCF_000703405.1 Apaloderma vittatum
GCATCACATCACTTTCTGTTCATGTTACTCCAGCCTGTGCTGGGGCCGTGTTGATCAAAGCCTGCTCCCTCTTGCAGCTGTTCTTACACCACTTTCTCAATGTGGTTTCCTCTGACTCGTGCTGGAGCCTCTGTCTTGCCAACCTCAGTTCAGACTGGGCCGTGGAGCTGTTCTGTTTCCCAACACTAGCTGCTGTGATTCCTTCCAAACTTTTCCTGCTCCCTTCTTTCTTTTTACACTAAATAGTTGGGTGACAGTGTGCAGCTATTGCATCTGAGTATGTTAGCAAAAGAGAAGGGGGGGGGGGGGGGGTGTCTTCTTGCTAAAA
>NW_009725238.1:354-5768 GCF_000703405.1 Apaloderma vittatum
ATTTCCCAAAGAAGAGCTTGTGGTACCATGAATAGGGGCATAACTTTCATTATATTTTAAACTAAACATTTAAAGAAGCTTCTTTGCATCCTCTAAATAGAATATAGTTGAGGCCAAATTTTGTAGAAGCCTGGCTGAGAATGGGGTACAGATGAGCAGTGGGAGTTAAGAGAACAAATTAGTCAATAGTATTATGGAGTTCATGCTTCCTTATTTGTTTCTGTGCTTCAAGGGGAGCTGGGCTAACATCAGCATTTCAAATGGGCTGCTTTTTGGATTTTAATATCTCCATCTGAACCTGTTCTTGCAGTTCTTTTCCTGGATGGGTTTCTACTTGGCAGCTCCTGACAGCTTTCTGCTGTGGACTGTGACTCTCTATGCTGCATAATAGCTGAGGCCTTTGCATAGCCTGCTGTTAACTAGGAGACTTGTCTGTCTTACTGATATGAAAAACCTACACATTTTGCTACTGCCTCTGAATATCCTCTGCAATACCATCGTGATTAATTTCCACAGTGCAGCTTTGCCAGGAGGCCCTTGGCATCATTCTAGCTGACCACCTTAACCTGCTGTTCCTCACAGGGTTTCCACTAGTAAGAGCTGAATAATCCAGACAAACCTACCACCTTCAAAGAGATTTATGGAGTGGCATGGCCTTGATGTACGGCAGGGGACTCCCTTCTCCAACGATATCACTTGTGCAAAAGCTTTGTTTCTTGGCCTCGACTCTTTTTAGATGCTGCCTTTCCTTCCTTTGCTTGAATTCTTTGACTCTAGGAAACTGGTTTTGTCTGCGTGGCTACAGTGTGAGTCATCTACGATAAAGGAAGAGTTCCTCAAACTATATGTTTGGTTTATGATTTAAAAACATGTATTAGCTTCTTTGCTTTAGATAGATTTCCTCTGTGACTTTAGTCAGGTGGCAGCTAGAGCGAGGAGTTGGGTGGTTGCTTGATGAAACAAGATCCGTGGGTATCTGGGCCACCAACTGGTGCATATGCAGAGAAAGCATCTGAAAAATGAATATATTCTTTACCTTAAAAAATAACATAAGCTTCTCAAGAGCACTTGAACTCCCAAAGGAGCTACTTTTATACCCTTTGTGAATCTTTTACTACCACTTAGTTGCTAGAAAAATGCTAAGTCCCATGGTGAATTTTGCTTTTGGTCTTCATGATTACCTTATTTTGCCTGGCTTGTATGTCACAGTTGACAGTGGTGCCCTGCTTTTCTGAGACACAGCAAGGGTAAATGTGTGTAATCTATGTTTGGCTAGTGTGGTGCCTGGGACAGGGCAGAGGGGCACTCTGCAGGTGAGCGTTACAGGGATTCCCCATCCCTGCACAGGTACATGTGAGTGGGATTTTTTGTTGTTTTGAGGAGAGTCTTCATGGTTCTGTTTTCATCTGAGGGCTTGTTTCATATTTCCTCCATGCTTGACACTTCAGCAGGTGGAAGGAATCTCAGCCCAGGGCAAAGTCACTCATTTTCTGTTCTCGGTTGGTTCTGGTGTTCCTGAAGGAGGGGCTCTGTGAACAAACAACAGGAATAAAGGCAGCTTGTGTTGGTGCCCGATTTTGCTTAACTTTTAAATGTACTCTGTGAGCCATCACTGGGCAGAGCTGAGGCACAGAGGGTCTGTGGAGATCTGAGGTCAGGACCTTAACCTGTTGGCTTGCTGCTTCCCACCTCCTCCATCTCCAACTTTGGCATCTCCTTCTGAGAGACTCCTGTAAGGAAGCTCAGCACAGCTGTGCCAGATTAAGTGCCCTGACCACTACTGTAACCTCCATTTCAAACCACCTTCATAGCAGTAGCTCTGGAGAAGGAACTTTAGTTTACAAATCAAAGTGTTTTCAGGAGGGAGCAGAAAGAGGGAAAAGAAATGGCAGTGGTATAAAAACCACACTGGAGAAGGGAGAAGCAAAGGGAGAGGGAATGTTCAGTTTGTTGTTGTCAACTCAAAATACCTTGGCCATGGTCTTGCCTTTAAGATGGCATAAGAGAGGTGAGGCTAACAGTGCTGTCGGTGCATCAAGAGGATATGTCTGGGAGAAGCATTTATTTAAGACAATTGTGATCAAATATTCATCAACTCTCTCCCTCCATCCCACTACAGCTTCTTTCTCGCTTCTCTCAGCTGGAAAAGACTTCATAGTGAAAGAGGGAGCAGCACTTAAATGCTTATTTATGTTGTCATTTCTAGGCATTTTATCAGGTCTCTAATGAAATAGATTTTCTCTCAAGAGGTGCATATTTTCTGAGCCAGACGGGGAGAGCACTACAGATTGCTGAAAAGTCTGCCCACATTCGATACATTTGTTGCATTATTAATGATGATGAAAGCAAGAGGTTATAAACATTTTCTTTTCTAAATACTAATTGCAGCTGACCTTAGCTTTAAAAAAAAACAACCCACAAACCAGGGGAGGGTGGAGAGGGAGGGGAAACACAAACAAACCCAATGAGCCCAACATGTAACTGCCAGGACAAAACTCCTTTCTTGATTCCCAGTGCTTTCACATATATCATTTCTAAGAGCACTGCCAGAGCCAAACCATTTGGGACTAGAATTATAGCAGAGATTAGCAGGATTCTGTTCCAAGAATATCTTTATGGTGATCCCTTGTCACTTGTCATTACAAGTAAATCCTATTGGTCTTCTTCCCCCAGTCTCATCCTTGACTTACTTACACTTGAGAAATCGTTCTTCCCATCCCCTCTTTTTCCAGCAAGCGAAATTCAGGCTACTTCTTTGAATGGCTGCTGGTTTATCCTGACTCAACACAGCCCTGGTGGAGGGCATGAGGGGATAGATAACAAGAATTTTTTATTCATGATGGTGTTTTTTGTGAGTTTTTTTCCCAGCCACTGGTAAAATATGTTTTTGTTGGAGTTGTGAGAATATAGGATGTTTCTGTGGTATCATGTGGGACAACAGTGTATTCACAAAGGTTCAGGCAGTTTACCTTCTATTCAGTTGCCTCAAACAGAACAGAAGGACTTTTTTTGTTTGGCCGTGATTATGTATGACAACAGCACCTAGAGCACTCCACCAAGGTGAGACTCCTCTTACACTGAGTGTTGTTCACATCCACACAGCAAGAGATCATCTGAGTAAAATGGCAGTAAACAAAGGCATGAAGAAATAAAGCAGACAGTTCATGTTCCTGCATCAGTTTGGGGTTACCTGGTAGGAGAACCCAGATATCATGAGTCTTCCACTGTTGTTGCATCTAGTGAACCACAGTCTTTCTCTTAGATACTCATACAAACTGGGCTCTGGACAGAGTGCTTAATAAGTAGACCATCTGCTTCACAGATGCTGGTGATGCTCTTGTTCAGAGCAGCACACGAGGCAAATTCTGCTGGCTGAATTCACCACAGCTGTAATGAAACCCCCTGAGTTCTTACGGGCGATGCTGAGAGCAGGCTGAGATATCTTAGGTCTAAGCAGTGGAAATACAATTTGAAGCAATTAAGGACTATATTATGCTGTTACCTGAACAATTCAAGTTGCTTATTGATATGAACCCTTGCAAGGATTCAGGGTTGAACAGAGTTGCCCATGGACTTCTGTTGCTTTCTCTGGAGCTTTAAAAGAGACAGTGCATGTTAGCATTCAAGCTTAGGCTGGTGTTTGGCTATGCTTTAAAAAACTGAACACGTTCACTAATATGTTGGCTTTGTTTGCAACAGAATGCCTTATTTCTATTTATTATTTCACTCATTTATTATTTATACTACAGTAACAGCTAGAGGCCTCTTTCTGCTAGGTGTCGTACAGATTTTTCTGTAGGAAGAAAGTTTGTCTCCTAGTACTCTGCCTGAGAGGTGGGAGTGCGTTCAAAGAAGTTGCAGAACTTGGAAAAGGACACAGCTTCTTGACTTACCTAGTGCCCCTCACAAACAGCTAAATGAAACAAAGCTATTGCTCTCACTTTGCATGAAGTCTTTAATTTAAGCTGATGCTGAACAGGAGCCTTTGAATACATCAAACAACTAGTGCTGTGTTAGGATGGAAAGAAGGTCTTCCTGTGATATATTGCACATCTGAAGGGGACTGCACTGCCTGAAGCAGTGGCCTCTCAATTTTTCTGGAGCTTAAGCTGATTTTTCACGTGCTTTCCACATGATAGAAAATTAGAGTTCTTGCTTAGCTTCTCTTCTTGCTACAACTTGTCCACATTGCATGAGGTACCAAGGGATTTTTTCCCCAGATGTGCAAGCTAAAAACTAAGGGTTTGGATGGCCGCTTGTCTCCCTTGTCTCAGTGTTTAAAAGCAGTCAGTCGGAATGGGACCAAACCCTTGGGGATTCACATTTGCTTTCATTAGGATAATTAAAGAACAGAATAAGCGGAACAGACAGACTTGCCCCTTTTAAGATGCAAATGAGGGATTCTGTGAACGGTATTTTGGAGTCAGTTTCCCTTCATGGTTTTGCAAAGAAATAAAATGCCAATTTGAAACATAACGAGATAGCCAGAGCATCTATATTTAATGAGTTTTCTACCAGTGCTGGGGCACAGGTGATTTCCTCTGATCCTGCATGTGGATCCTCTGATTTTTCCATGTGGCCTTTTTCATTGATTATGGCCTCTTAGACAGGATGCTTGACTTTCAGTGTAGGCTTCTGGTATGGACTGGGAGGAAAAGATACTCATCTTCTCGGGAGGTCAGCAGTGATCTGGGCAGCCCCTTTGAGAGACATGCTCCCCCTGATCTAAACTAATGAATGCTAGGCAGCCGTATCCTACATGACTTTGTATTTTCTGATGCAGCCTGAGAGTTGGCGTAGACTCGAGAGGGCAGCTCCTGTCAGGGAGAGCGCACGGCAGTTGCTGGGGCGGCATGTGGCTTTCCCGCAGCCGATGTGTTGGCACACAGCAACTGCAGCCGTACAGGGAATACGCCACAGCATGGATTTCTGGTGGGAGCTGAACAAGCTTCTTCCTTGCTTCTAGTAATCCACGGAAGCCAATGGAGCTGAACACGCACCCTGGCCTGTGGAAGCGTTACTGTACTTCTTCCTCTGCGCCCCAGTGAAGATCAGGAGAGGTGGCTGAGGTTCTCACCTACGGGGAGGAGGCAGATGCCAGCACGCCCAGATGGGGCTGAGCTGGGAGAAGCGTGCTAGTACTGGCTACAGCAGATTGTAAAAGCATGAGACCTATCATGAGCCTTTGGAACAATGGTGCTTTTGCCTGAAGTAGATATGGTAATGAAGAGAGTTGTGGTTGTGTCTTTCAAAGGAGTGTTCTTCACATCTACTTTTCTAACCTAGATAGTGTTCTTGTCCTTGGCCAGACAAAGCAGCAGCTTCTTACCTTTGCTAATATTCCAACGTGTCTACATGCTTATTTATGCCATTATTTCTGGCATCAGTCCTACTTCCCCCCTCCCCCCCCCCCC
>NW_009725238.1:5799-12020 GCF_000703405.1 Apaloderma vittatum
ATACAGTTAGGCCAAATAATCATCAAACAGATGCCTTTTCCTCAGGGATGTCACTGAACTCATTTCTGACAGACAGGGCCAATTTCTTATTATTTATTTATTCATTTTCTCTGAGGAGATCTAGGCCCTTCAAAAACACTGCCTGGCTTTCTTGCAGTGCACTGAAGCTGTGTGCACACACCAGTGCTATTCTGCACACGCATGTGGTGGTTTTGTATCTGAAACAGTCAGTTCTTGTTCAGGTGGTAGACTTGCTCTTCTCACAGGTGCCTGAAGGCACATGTGGGGATACGACACCTCCATGAAGATCACACGGAGTATAACACTAAGCAAATAACAAAAGTCATGGCAGAATGCTGACCTTCACCTCTATTTTTATCAACATTTGAGTATTAAATATAAATGACTGTTTCAAGGATGCGTATTTTCTTCAGGGATGCCTGCTTACTTCATTGTTATAGGAAAGCTTGTTCGCCTGGAGTCTGGAAAACCAGAAAGATAATATCTTTTCCTCTCTCCCAGCTCCTCTTCCACTTCCATACTTACCTCCTCTCCTTTTCTTGATTCCTTCACTGAGTGGCAACAGTGTAATGACCCTTCCTAAGCAGGATTGCCCTTACGCATGCCACAGAAGTAAAATCTTAAGCATATTGTAAACCTCAGCAGCTGTCCTCTTCATGTAGGAGCTTTTCCTGACTCTGGACTGTGTTACTTTAACCCATGTCACGCACCTGAGGTGAGACACTCAGACTGGGGTATGGACAGTATACTGAAGTACAAATTTATAGAAATTACTGGAAGAACAAACCTTAAACAGTAGCAGCAATGACAACCCCGCAATGACAGTAAGAACCTCCAAACAACAGCAACAACAAACTACAACAACAAACCCCAAACAAACCACCCAAAATCAATGCCCACGCCACAAATTGCACCTGGTGGTCCCTCTGAGCCAAGGGAGAGGCTTGCACAATCAGTAAATTAGTATACATGTTTGCTCTTTGTAAAATCTAGTCATAAACCAAACTAATTGTAAAGATTATTGAAAATCTTAGAGTATAAAGATAAGATACATAATTTCTTCTTGTCCACCATCAGCTCCCCCCAGTTTGATCCCTGCCGTGCATTTAATTCCATGTTACCATCCTAGTGCTGACTGCAGGAGCTCTGCACTTTCTTAGTGGGTTTGGAAAGATGCTCTTCCTCTTTTCCCCCTCTTTTTGGGCATGCTGGGCTGGGGTGGTTGCAAGACTGTCCCCACATCCCACCATAGCTCCTGGAGCCCTACCCCAATGGTGATGAATTGCTGCGTGTTCTGGACTGCATCAGAGGTCTCAGGGATACTGTAGTCAGGGGTGAGCATCTCTGTGGGAAGTGAGAGAGAGTTGATGTGACAGTATGAGATGGCTCTGCTGGTGTCACCAAGGTTACCAGACATGGAAATGCTGGTGGGACCGTCCTGACTGACCAAGGAACAGACCCCTTTTCGCAGGGGCAGGTTGCCTGCCGGGTCCACAGTAGCTTGGATGCTGGAGGGGCAGCACAGTGGTCAGGGACATTGCTGCCCAAGGCCA
The DNA here is from genome assembly GCF_000703405.1 of Apaloderma vittatum. Lineage (NCBI taxonomy): Eukaryota > Metazoa > Chordata > Aves > Trogoniformes > Trogonidae > Apaloderma > Apaloderma vittatum. The sequence continues at coordinate 7,374 of NW_009725238.1, forward strand.
TCCCTATGGGGTTGGTCATGTCGGAGAGGTGGAGATCTGCAAACTGCCTCACCATGTCCTGGTACCCAGGAAAGCATGGTGGCACTACTGAGTGTGCTGAGGCCATCACTCTTCCCTGGAGTTTGAAGTGTTGTGGTTGGCCTTGGGACATCCCAGGGGCTGTGCAGGCTGGAGGAGTTGCGTGGCCCTGGGAGCTCTGCAAGGCAGCCCCTGGCAGAGAGGCCATGCTCTGGCTGAGCTTGGAAGTGGCTGGTGGAGGCAAACTGGTCCTTGTCCGCTCAGTGTGGAAGACCTAGCGGTTGAAGAAACAGCCCCGTAGAGCCATCTGAAGACCTGTGTGGGTAAAAAGGAGTCGTACTGGGTCAGGGGACCTTCCCCAGTCACCCACCGAGCTAGCCCTGGTCACTAACATTCCCAGGGTCTGTGCCAGGCATGTGGGGAGCTTGTGACTGGGGCACTCCCTGAGGGGGGACCTGCTACACTGTCGGTTCAGTGTTGCAGATCAGGAAGGAGACTTGCTTATAGGAGGTGAAATGGATGAGATGGACTTTTTGGGGAGTTCTCTGTAAATTGTATTTACTGGACATGCATCACCCAGGCAAAGGCAAGGGTGCCGAAAATGTCAGGGAGACAGGGTGCTGGGAAGACTGAAGGTGCTAAAGGTGCAATACCTGCTGAGAGTGCCTGGAGTGCCACCACCGCTGGGAGTGCCCATGCTGCAGGGATGGGCTGCCCGCACAGTTGACACAGGTTCGCTGTGCCTGAAGAGAGAGATGGGAGCAATCACTGGTGGTCATCTCCTCTCTTGCCCCCAAGAGTTGTCCCCAGGCTGCAGGGTATGGGGTTGGCCCCTACTGTTGGCAGGACAGATGAAAAGATGAAGTGTCTGGGACGTGGTGGGAGCCCAGGGGCTGTGCAGAAATAGCCTTGGTGCTGGCAGTGCCACGGTCTGTGAGGTTGCTAAGGACTCTCAGGACTGGAGTTGCTGGTGTTCTGTTTGGGGGTCTCCTGGGAGGGAATGTGGGGGCTCCTTATGTTCCCGTCTACCCCCAACAGCCTCTCCCGGTGCTTCTTGGTAAAGGATTAAAGCAGATGGTTGCAAATGCCTTTGGCTGGAAGCCTTGATCAGCTCCCAGAGCTATTGGTGTTAGTGAGACTTGGTGGAAAGAGTCTCATGACTGGAGTGCTGGGATGGAGGGTTATAGGCTGTTCAGGATGGGGAGGCAGGGTATGTGAGGTGGAAGTGTTGCACTATGTGTAAGGGAGAGATTTGATTTTACAGCCCCTACAGTTAGCGATGATGTGGTTTAGAACATCTGGATGAGGATTAGGGGGAGGGGAAAAAAAGGAGATGTAGTAAGTGTCTGCTACTGATAGCTCAGCCAGGATGCTAGCACTGAGGAGTTGTTCCCTAGGCAATTAGGAGAAACCTCTGGATCAGTAACCCTTGTCTTTACAGGAGTTTTCAGCTTCCTAGACATCCAGCTGGGAGTATCATACTGCTGGGACAAGGAGGTCAGGGAAATACTTGAAATTTATGGAAAATAACTTCTTGTCACAAGTACTCAGTAAGCCAACAAAGAAAGATGCCCTTGTAGACTTGCTATTTGTGAATAGAGAAGGACTTCGTGAGCCCTCACAACTTCTTTCTATATTGGAGAGAGATGGATTTGATGGATGCACTGTTCAGTGTGTAAGGAATTGACTGAGTGGTTGCATCCATAGACTAGTGATCAACGGCTCAACATCCTGATGGAGATCAGAAATAAGTGATGTCCCTCGGGGGTCTTTATTGGGAGCAAAATATTGTTTGTTTTTGATGGTGGAATTGAATGCACCCTCAGGAGATTTGCAGATGACACCAAGCTAAGTGGTGTGGTTGACATGCCTGAAGGGCGGGAAACTGTTCAGATGGACCTGGACAAGCTTGAGAAGTGGGCCCATGTGGACCCCATGAGGCTCAACAAGGCCAAATACAAGGTCCTGCACCTTTGACTAGCATAGCCCTGGCACCACTACAGGGTGGGGGATGAAGGTATTGAGAGCAGCCCTGTGGAGAAGGACTGGTGAGTGAAAAGCTGGGTGTGAGCCAACAGTGTGTGTTTGCAGCTCAAAAAGCCAACCATAACCAGGACTGCATCAAAAGCAGCGTGGCCATCAGGTCAAGGGAGGTGATTCTGACCCTCCACTCTGGTGAGACCCCACCTGCAGTGCTGTGTCCAGCTTTAGAGTCCTCAGCACAAGAAAGGTGTGGAGCTGTTGGAGCAAGTCCAGAGGCGGGCCACAGAAATGGTTGAGGCTGGAACACCTTTCCTGTGAGGACAAGCTGAGAGCTGGGATTGTTGAGCCTTGAGAACAGAAATTTCTGGGGAGACCTTATAGCCTTCCAGTGCCTAACAGGGGCTTACAAGAAAGATGAGGACAAACTTTTATTAGGGTCTGTATCAACAAGACAAGAGGTAGGGGTTTTGAACTGAAAGAGGGAAGATTCACACTAGATTCAAGGAAGAAACTTTTTACAATGAGGGTGGTGAAACACTGGACCGGGTTGCCCAGAGAAGTGGTAGAAGGCCCATTCCTGAAATCATTCAAGGTCAGGCTAGATAGGGCTTTGAGCAACCAGAACTAGTTCAAGATGTCCCTGCTCGCTGCAGAGGGGTTGGGCTAGATGACTGTTAAAGGTCCCTTCCAACTCAAACCGTCCTATTTTTTTATGCTTCTGTTTAACTGGGGACAAAGGCTGAGATCAGAGCTCATGGGTCATTGCCCATCTTCTGATACACCTCTGTAGCATCCTGGGTGTGTATTCTCACTTCACTTGATTGCTTCAGACCAAAAATTTGCTCCACTGTTACTTCAGATCTGTTGTATGAAGTAAATAACTGAGCTGGAGACATCTCCTTCTTGTTGGCTGCTGGAAGGGAAGTTGCCTTGCAGTAGAAGCAAACCATCACTGGCTGAACTGCAAGTGCAAGTTTATTACTGAATATATTATCTTAATTACATCACATGGGTGTCATGTCCACTGCAAAGTACTGATGGGATAATCCTAAACCATACCAGCTGTCAGCAAGCGGAAAGGAGGTAGGTTAGGGATGCATTTAATTTTTGTGCACTTTGTTATTTTGCATAAACAAACCATTGCATCAGTATCAGTTTGAGAAACATGCAGATTAATTATTGTACAATTTCTAGCTCAGCCGTTTTTTTTTCTCTTACAAAAAGTCTTTTACGGCATCCAGGATTTAACATGGCACTTTTTTCTCCCCCAGTGGGGAGCTCACAGCTACTCCACTCATAGCCTTTTGCAGCAGGGAGCAGGCAAAACCAGCAGCTGTAGGATGCTCTGGTCCCAGATGGATGGAGCACGTATGTCACAGTATGAAAGCTGTGTCGCTAGGGAAGTGATCAAAGCTCTGCTATTTATAGCTACTGCCTGCATGGTTTCCTTCTGCCTTAGATCCAGAAGCACAGCTCTTCTCCATCCCAGCTGCTTCCAGGAGAAGGTGCTATCAGGAACTGTAGAAAATCACCAGCACCCACAGGCAGTTCTTCCAGTCGCCTTCCAGTGTCTTCCAGTTTTCAGCATATGCAGTGTCAGCAAATGCACAGCAGTTCTCTCTGCAAGCAGGATTTGGCAAAATAAATGAGCTGAAACTCTGCAAGGGGATTATTCATCATAGCAGAAGCTTGAGCTGCCACAGTGTTTGTCATCTTGTAGAGCTTTTGTTATCAATTCCATCACCAAAGCCAGCGCACCTTCTCATGTGTTAAAAGTCAAACCACTGGCCAGGGGTCTTTCCCTTCTGCTTTTGCATTGGCAGCTAGGAGGAAGGGTAGAGGCAAGTGAAAAAACATTCATACTTATGCATCACGTTTGGGACAGAGACACTGCAGCTTGTGGGTGGGAGTATTTGTTTCTCTAGCTCTAGAGGGTGAGCTTTTTTCCTCACTTTTTTGCTTCAGTGGGTAGGTGAGAGTTTCGGGGTTCCCCATATCCTTTCTTTATTTACCCACTCCGCTACAAAGAGAGAACTGTTGCATCAATCTTTTTGGGGAAGGGAGAAAGAGTTTAGTGAAAAGGAGGAGAGAAAGATGAGAGCACTAGAAATTAATGGAGGACAAGCTGAATGATGGATAACCTGTCTGCCTTTCTTACATATTTCCTCTGCACCTCTTTCCAGTCATGCTCACACACGCACACTCACTCATTCACCAAAAACCGTACACAAGCTGTCATCTAAAATCTTTGATTTCCTCCCCCTTCCTCCTCTTTCTTCTTCCTCATATTCATTAATTTTCTCTGTTGCATGTATTTGAGGAGAGATATAAAAGCATTTGAGATTCAGTATGGCATGGGAAGGTAGAAGCCAGCAACAATATGGAAGAGCTGGTATGGAGGAGGAGAGGAAATTGAGACAACATGCCAAATCCTGAGAACACCATTGTTTCTGGACCCTATTAAGGGTAAATGCATGTCTTCATGAGGGGGAACAGCCCTATGGCTGCTCTTCCTCATAGCAACTTTCCCGTGTGCTGCTCTGCAGCTCTATGTAATTTCCGTGGGATCAATATTCTGGACACTTTCCTGACCAAGAAAAGCCCTAGGGGTGGTCACCTTTGCTTTAGGAGATTGCCGTGAGGGAA
>NW_009725238.1:12051-13215 GCF_000703405.1 Apaloderma vittatum
GCATTGCAGAAGGGGAAGCACTTGGAATGGGCTATTATTTTTTGATGCCTTGCTCTCCGCTCAGCATTTAAGACTGGCATGACTCTGGAATTCACTGTTCAGGACACCTCAGGCTGACCTCCCCAAAGATGACCACATCTCTTAAAACATCATTCCTTTTCCAGCATGCACACATGGATAGACTTGTTTGGAGAGTAGGGTCTGTAGAGAGAGAATTGTATTTTCTCTGGCTTTTGTAACCTCATCTTGTCTGCCTCTAGCTCCCTCCTCCTTTGTAGTTGCTGTTTTGAAGGCTAAAGGAAAACACCAGAAAAAATGCAAAAGGGGTGTGCATGCAGACATTTTTATCTTCACTTCCAAGGGAGGCCTGTCCTTTGCCCCCTTTTTCCAAACAGCCAAAATTCATCAGATAACCTCTTAAGGCCAAGCCTAAGGCAAAATCAATCTCCAAAGCAAGTAGCAATTGCTGTTACTCAGACAGCAAGCAGAATGTGAAATCCATATCAGCTTATTAAAAGCACAGGTTTGCCTTGCTCATCTCTAATGATGACAAGTAGCAATTATTTTTATTACATGCACACATGGACACACGTGGGCAAAATACAAGCCGTTTTAAAGGCAGAGGCTTCCTTGGAGTGCCTGAAGCAGTTCTGATGACTTCCGTTGCAGAGAATCATAGACTGGCCTAGGCTGGAAGGGACCTTAGAGATCATCTAGTCCAACCTCCCTGTCTTGGGCAGGGACGCCTCTCAACTAGATCAGGCTACTCAAGGCTCTGTCCAACTTGGCCTTGAACACCTGCAGGGAGGAGCAGCCACAACATCTCTGGGCAATTTATTCCAAAGTCTTGCCACCCTTGTACTGAAGAATTTCTTCCTAAGATCTAATCTAAATCTATTCTCCTTCAACTTAAACCCATTTCCCCTTGTCCTATCAGTGGACACTCTTGTAAAAAGTCCCTCCCCAGCCTTCCTGTAGGTTCCCTTCAGGTACTGGAAGGCAGCTATTAGGTCTCCCTGAAGTCTTCTCTTTTCAAGGCTGAACAATCCCAGCAGCCTGTTCTCATAGCAAAGGTGCTCCAGCCCCTGGATCATCTTTGCGGCCCTCCTCTGAACACTCTCCAGTGGATCCACGTCCCTCTTATGGCAGGGACACCAAAACTGG
>NW_009725239.1:0-11154 GCF_000703405.1 Apaloderma vittatum
AGCTTTGTTTATTTACTTATTTGTTTTGTAAAAATTTTTTTAGAACTCTGTTGCGGGCAAAAGCTTAGTGTCAGGGATGGGGGCGAGCCACAGGGTGCGGGGTGGGGGACGCTGTGTGGGGTTGGTGGCACCAGGGAGAAAGGCGGCGGTGGCGGCTTTTTGTCCCCTCTGGGTTTCTGCTGCCTCTCCTTAGGTGAGACTTGGGGTGACGGTAATCCCTGGGGTGCTCGGCTCTAAGGCTTGAGTTTTGGCTTTGCCGGGATGGGGTCTTGATAACCCCACAGAAGAAAAGGGGGAGTTTGTTGGTTTGTTGGGGCTGGTGGTGCCCGGTGTGGGCAGCCTGGTCCTGGGCAAGGAAATAAAGGGATCAGAACCGGAGAGTGACACCTGTGCTGTGACTGCTCTTCAATTTGGAAGCATGAATTTTACAGTTGTTACGTACCATTTTTATGCAGCATAATAAATATTTGTACTTAACGTAGCTTGGCAAAGCCTGGGGAGAGGAGTAGGTATATTGGAAAGATTAAAATTCAATTTCTCTTCTGGATTAACAATGAAGGCAAAGTGTTTGGATATACGGGCTGGTCACTATCTTTCAGTGTAGCAGTACAAGGATAGGTTGTATGGTTGGGTTTTTTTTTCTCCTTCTGCATCTTCCTACTTTCCTGAAATGTGCTGGGGGTATTCTTGGAGATCTTTAAGCTCCCATAAGAAATAATACATGAGTATGGTTATTTTAAAGTAGCACAACATGCTGATACGCTTTCTGCCAAAAGCTAACTTGTTACTTCCTAATAACTTCTATTATTTTTAAATTGTTTATCCTCTGCAGTTTAGAACAGCTTTAGAGAAGTAAAATATTAATTTGATCTTAAGTTAGAAACATGTAAATTACTATCCCTGAATTTTAACTTCTGAGGTTTCCTAAAAATCTCAGCTTCATCTTTCACCCTGTATAGGCTGTTCTGCTGGTCGTGATAGTCAAGAATAATAAGCTTATATTGCTAAAAGCTTATTATCTTACATTTTCATGTGAATGGATGAATCTTGAAGCTTGTATGTGTCTTGTCCAGGTGTAACTGGAGGATTAGGATTTCATCACTGACATGGTCAGAAGGAGGAATAAAGTCCTGCGTTGGATTCCTGTTGTAATATAATTTGAATGATACATGTTGATAACTGTAGTATTACAGTTTCTGTATCTAAACTGTTATACAGCATCAGACTTATCACAAAGAAAAAATATCTCTTATTTCTTGCAGTTTACTTGCATTATGCTTCTGATATAACCAGCATGTCTCATTTTTAGTAATTTTTATTGTTTGTTGGCCTTTAAGTTAGGGGCAGTGACACTGGAGTGATACCACGTGGTAAATTTCAGTTTTAAAGTGACAATTTAGACATGCTTGTTCAAAAATACAGTTTTTAATAATGTTTCTAGGATTTTCTTAAGCATTTCTGTAGTCTGTAGCAACAAATAATTTGAGACTCAAATCCAGTATTTTCCCAGGGATGTCAGATTTAAAAGAGTGAGCGGACTTGCACACCTTTGCACTTGGCAGAGTGTTCATGCTTATTCATGCTGTTCAGTTTGTCACAGTAGTTTATGCAGCGATATTAGATTTTATTCTGTCATTTCAAATGACTTAATGTTCGTCTTGAAAATATTTTGGGTTTTGTTTGTTCTCATGTAGACTAAGCTATACAAGTCCATTATCGAAGATGTGATTGAAGGTGTGCGGGAACTCTTTGCAGAAGAGGGTTTAGAGGAGCGGGTTCTGAAAGACTTGCAGCAGGTTTGTTGGGTTCCCCTGCATTAGTACAAGTTCGGGATTTTTTTTTTTTTTTCGGATGATATACCTGTCTGTTTCTTTGCCCTCCAAAACATGCAAGCTTTATAAATATTCTACAAATGATCTGTTGGGCTGCTGGAAGTTGAAATTCAGTAGTGATACCATGTTTATTGGATAGAATCAACCAATTTACTCTTGGAAAAACTGGGAATACTTTATGATCTTTTTAGACTTTTTTTTTTAAAGTTGACATTAATCTTTCTGCAGCTTTGGGAAACCAAGGTGATGCAGTCTAAAGCAACAGAAGGCTTCTTCAGACATAACCGCCATTCTCCACAGTTTACCCTGCAGTTGCCGCACAATTTTCACCACGTTCTGCAGGCTTCAGCAGGTCAGATGTTGTTTGAACACAACAGATGCAATTTAAGAATAGCTCAGTGAGTTAAGAATCTTTTTGGAAGACTTGAAGGTGCTGCAGTAATCTTACATATCTGGCACGATGGGGAACAGTAATTATTTGAAAGCAGAATTTGACTAATAAAGGACAAATTGAACTTTGATATGCTAATGCTGTCATGATGGAGTTTAATCTGGTGCTGCAGTTCTTAATGCCTTGCTCAAACAGAAGAGTGGGAGTTTTGGGCAAATTTTTTTGTTTGTCTTTCAGTTAGTTTTCCTAAAAGCAGTATTCCCACTGCAGAGAATTACTTGACTTTTACCTGACCTCTGACATCAGGACTTAATTCTTCTCAATTAAGTCCAGGTGACCTCTGTGGTGGTATTCTGGTAGAGTAATGCTCAGCTGGGGCTTCTCCCAGTGTGAGAGGCCCTTAGGGCCTTTCCCCATAAAAGGCAAAAAAACCCTCCATATGAGCTGATTTAATGAAAATCTATGTCATAGTGCACTTCAGAGTTGGGCAGGCATGCTTCATCTGTTTGTTTTTTTTACAATCTTAGCTGAATGGGCTGGTTTTGGGGACAGATGCTTTATGTGATGTGGTTAAAGGGAATATTCTTTTGGATTTATTTGCTCTTGGAGGCTTTATATTTAATCAGTTTGTTACTCCTAAGTTTTGGAAGGGAAATATTAAGGCAAAACAATCTGTTGAAGCCAGTGTTTTGTTGTTTGGGTTTTTTTAAATTTTTTTTTAGTGGCATTTGAATTGTCCTATGGCTAAAGATTTTCAGAGTAGTTAGGGCTGCCTAAACTGTTTGCTTCCTGAAGTCTGGGCAAGTTTTTAATTTTGCTTGTGTTCTCCCACTGAAGTCAGTGTTAAATGCTTTTGTTTCTCCTATTAGCGCCATTGGATTTGCTGTGGTGTGGGAAAAATAGTTTGCACATTTTCCTCATTTTTCAAACGTGCTCTTGATCATTGGTAGCATTGCACCTCTGCCCTTCTAGCTGACGTAATAAATAGAGATGGCATGCTTCATTTTTAGAGCAACCTAACCACATCAGAGAGTTAAACAGAGGTGTTTTTAAAACAAAGAAAGAAAGCAAGTCTCAAAGACCATCTTCTAGTAAAATGTAAGATTTATAAATTCAGGCTATAACCTCTACCCTGTGAGTACAGCACAAGATTGAAGCAACACAAAGGGAAATATATTCAGGAGCCTTATCTGGATGTGCTCACTCGCTTGTTGATCTAATGAGTATGAACTGAAGTTAGAATGCTTTAGTTTCAGCAGTGCTTGCTGTAAATTACTGAAAAATCAACTGTGGATGAGAAATTAATGTTCTTTGTAAAGCAGCTTTTTTGTTTGTTTGTTTTCAATAGCTTCTCTAGTGATCCCAGCTGGCAGAGGTTTTCAGCACTTTGTGGCAGCAGACCTGGTATGTAGCTGTAGTGAAAGTTTATTTCAATTTTTGTTTTTCTGAATTGTAAATTATTAAGTTTGTCAGTTGTTAATAGGCTTAACAGAAGGCAAGTATTTAATATTTTCCGTGTATAGATTCTTTAGGACAGCATTTAGGACTGAAAAAGTAGCCTTTCTTAGGCCATCATCTGTCCAATATAATATAGTAGGCAGCAAAGCAGGAGTCCTACTTGAGCAACTCAATATTGTTACTTCTAATCCACTTATTATATTTTTTTTTTTAATTATGAAAAGTGAGAGTCTGCAGAGGGAGATCTGTAACTCTGTGGCTTCTGTTTGAGCAGTGAAAAATGATGGGGCTCAGCCAGTTGGTTTTGCAAGCAGTGCAGCCTCAAGTGTGTTAGAAGACGTGGCTGCCTGTATTCAGCCCATAGGATGGTAGTGGAAATGCACATCTGTGGATCCTTTATTTATTACTTGGTGTTAAAATAATGCTTGGTGAGGAAGTGCTAGCACTAGTGAAGCTGGGAGCAATGTTATCTGTGGGGCATAGAAATCATCCAGAAGAAAATGAGTGGTTTTTTTAGAGTTGACGGATTCTCAACTCTGGCCACGGAAAGATTTGTTTGGCGAGGGGCTGTTAATTGTCAGTGCTTGATGAACTTACCGAGTGCCTCCTGACCCTCAAGTTAATTCACTTGCCAGGCTGGAATGTAATACTGGGGAGATGTTTGTGTAACTTGCAGGTTTCCTGATACTGGTTTGGATTTCCTCGGAACAGGTAGTTTGAAAGGGAGCCATATATCCAAATCTGCTCTCCAGAAGTGACTTCATGGGCCTAGGCAAGGAGTCTGTGCTGTGTTGAGTAATGCATAAGCTTAGCTGAAAGTGTCTTTCAGTGGAAAAATACCTTTCTGGATGGAATGTGCATTGAAGGGGTACAGGAAAGTGTTCTGTTAACAAAACGGGAATGTGGTGAGTGGAAAATGGGAAACATGGCAAGTCATTATCTTGTCAGTACACAATGTTCTTTATCTGTCTAAATCTCAGAAGTCTGAAGCAACTCTCCATTAGGGGTGATCTCAAGAAAGGCCTTGGTTACCGTTTCATCGGAGTATGTTATGTGTGACATTTAGGGCCCTAGAGGATAAAGTATGTGCTATTCTTTATAAAGCTCTTGTCTCTCTAGGGCACTTCAGGAGCGAGTGCGACTCTTGCTCTCCCTTCAGGTATTGCTTATCCTGTACATGTACCAGCTGGACTGACACTACGGACAGTGTCAGGTAAGATTAAAGAGGAGATGTGAAAAGTTACGGTGCATTGAGTGTATGTGGATATTGAAAAATGGCGCCAAGTACAGTAGATAAAACAAATATGGAGTGAAAGTCTGAGTGGGTAGAGCCAGTTACCTTCTTCTATCTTTGTGTTTGTAATTGCTGCATGGGGGAAGTTAATAATTAGTTATTGTGTCAGTTATGTCATTTGCAAGATCAGTTAACCTGAGCTGCCAGGTGATGCCTTTTTTTTTTAGTTGTTTTTGTTTTACAACTGCTCACAAATGTGTTCCTTTGTCAGTCCACACATTGGTATCTCCTTCCCCTATAGGAGAGACAATCTTCCCATGTTTTAAAAAGGTAAAGACATTCTGGTGCTTCAGAATCAAATCATTTCTTATTCAAATAAAACCCAACCATCCATCAACCTTTTTGCTCCTTCTCTTTTGCTGATAAAACTGCTTGTACTGCTTGTACAAAAACGTGCATGTGCTGCTAGGGTGAAGTGAGGAGGAGGCTTGTTTCAGTCATAGACAGACTCTTTCCTTAAACAGCTGTTCTTTGAGATCTAACGTCACTAGATAGCTATTTCAGGTTTAATTCCTAAGGTTTTGAGACCTATAGGCTGATATCAGTGACTGTATATAAGCATGTGTGTGGAGAAAAGAATAATTAAATGAAATTGGGAACTTAGCTGTGGTGTATTAATTCTAATGCTGATAGTAACAACTTTAAGCATTCAGTATTTGGAGTAGTTTTCATACAGTGAGAGAATAGATAAACTAGTAGGGAGCTTTTTGGTGGGTTGGTTTGTTTTAAGAAAGGATACTTGAAAGTTCTTAAAGGAGTGAACTGTCCCTGTGGATATGGAATAGTTTGCTGTTTCATCTTGTATTCCTTAATTTCTAAAATGACATGGAAACAAATTCAAAACGGCTTTTTCTTATTTTTTTAAAAAAATCCAGTATGTAATTAATTATTCAACTTACTGTCACAGGTTATAGTGGAGGGAAAAACCAAAAAGGGATATGAAACGTGATGGTGTGGATGAAAGCTCTGACTCGGAAAGCCTCTGAATGCTTGATTTTCAGAGGCTGAAACTGTGCTTGAGGAAAGTACTGCTTTGTAAACACGCCGTTTCTCATAGTTTGCCGGAGAGTTTGTTGGTTATTAGGTGGTAATGGGACAGTGGCTGGGATGAAACTGTGTTTTAACCTGCTGAAGCGCTTTTTAACTCTTCTCTTTGTAGGGCAACTTTATAAGGTGAACATGCCCGTTATGATTACACGGGCCTTGGGAGATACAAGTATCTTGCATCATCCTGTGCAGCAGATACTCCAGCCCTTTGGGCAGCCTTCAGTTCTGCAAGCCAACATGGCCAGCGTTGCGCAGGCGAATGCACCTTCTGCCCGGGCAGCTGCCAGAGCTTTGCAACGCCAGGAGACTTCTGCCCAGCAACAGCCTGTGGTGTTTCAGCCAAATGTCATGGAAAACAAACACTTGGGACACCCTGCCAATCCTACAGTGGTCCAGCAGCCGTCTGTGAGTCAGCAGCAGTTTGCAACTGCTGCGGCGTTGAATCAGTGTGCAGACTCGGCAGAAAAATCCCAGCAGGGAGGTCTTCACGCAGCTGTGTTTGCTCCGGAATCCTCTGAAGGGTTTTCTCCCGCTGAATCCTTGGCAGGCGACGTGAGCAGCGTGCTGCTGGATCTGGAGGGGCAGCTAGACGTGGAGCCTCAGGAGCTGGGGCAGCAGCAGGTGTCTGATGATATCATTGACCTTATTATTGCAGGCAAAGGTTTGGAGGATAACGCTGCTCTGACAGATCAGGGCAGCTCTGCTTCTGCTGACAAGGTAAGACCTTTCATTCCTCAGCTGGGGAAAAGACACCCGTTGGAGATAGTTGTTGGAAATATCATAAGAGATGTGATCAAATGCATCTGCAAGTGACAAGTAGCACCTCTGAATTATAATAACAAAGATTATTAAAGTTCATTCTTAAGTTTGTTTTGAATAGCAGTAGCTGACAGCTTATTTTTACATAAAGAATTTATCACAAATATTGCTGAAATACTGGGACCGGAGAGATTGTCAATCTAAAAAATGCTAAAAGTCTAGCGGATAGATATTATGCATTCTTAGGCTTATTGTCAGTTTTTGGAGATAATAGTTTTGGGTTTTGTTGTGTTGTGTGGTGGTGTTTTTTTTTGTTTGTTTGTTTGTTTTTTTTCCCCTTCCCAGCAACTGAGCAGACATAAATGACCCTTTGAGAACTTCCATGTCATTCTGACACTGAATCTGCATATAGATACTGGCCAGTTGTGAGCAAGTTACTTTTGCAGTGTCAGTTGGGATTAGTTTTAACTTGTAATGCGTGAAGAGCATTTAACTTGCACTGAGAATGCATATTGATATGAAAAGTCAGATTTGATAAGTGAAAATCTGCTGGAAGGAAATACATTTCCTTGGGGGGAAAAATTCTCGAGCAAACTAGAATTCAGCTAGAGCTGTGTGGAAAACTTGAATAATTTTAGCTAACAGGTCGCTTTCCTGACCTCATCTAATTTTAGTTCCAGAAATTTGCAGATGGTTTCAGTTCAGGCTGGTTTGCTGACTTTGAGTTGTAGCACTTGCATGTGATTGAGGCAGAATTATTAAATGCAAATTTATTGACAGTAAGGACAAATGACTGTACATAGAAATTATGTTACGTTGATCACCTGAACTGCAATGGCAGGTTGATGAAGACTGTCCATAGTAAGAATGGAAGGTCAAAACAAAGTGTTGTTTTCTTTAACTAGAAAGTGTACATGGAAGTGAGTAAGTGCTACAATAAAGATTTAATGAGAAATTCAATGTGACTGAAAGCTTAAAGCCCTTTATGCTCTTGTGAAAGCTCTTTTTACAAATTATAGGAATTTATGAACAGTAACTTGAAGTACTGAAATATTTACTGTCTCTCCTAGCTTTTTATTTTTTAAACAAAGCATTGTGACTGAATAGAGGGAGAGGAATGAGTTCATCTTGACTTATTTAAAAAATGACAAATTCTGTTTTTACAAGTGGGGGAGTAGCTTGTTTCCTTTTTTTGGTTTTTATTTGCAATAGAAATTCTAAAGGCCTCTTCAGCTGTCTTTTAAGAACAAGTTGTTTGAGTACAATCGCGTTTAAAGAAATGCCTAAGCAAATATCTTTCTATATTGCTGAGGAACGTTTGGTATGGATTCCATTTAAGGTTAGGTGTAAGAATAAGATTTGCAAATGTACTCAGTTTTACAAGTAGACCAGGTCTTGAAACTCTCATTTTAATGCCCCAGTCTTGTTGCTTTATTAAACAAAAAATGTCGGGCTTTGAACAGAACAATGAAAACTGTGGTGTTAATTCACAAGCTGCCTCTGGTCTCTTTTATTCCTGTCAGATGGATCCTACTGAGCAGATGGAATCCAATTTACGATCAGAGAAGGATGTCTGCAGTGACGTTGAAGGCATAATTCAGCTAGATGGTACCGGTGATGCTTCTCCCAAGGAAGAAATCTCACATACAAAAGATGGAGAAGACAATGAGTTCATTGGCATTATTGAATCAGAGGATCTAAAAGTTCTGGAGGATGAGGAAGACGATGATGAAGAGTGTGACAGTATTTCAAACATGGAGTCTAGCAGCAGCAGTAGTGATAACGAAGAGCCCCAAGTAGATATTGTGGAGGAGGTAATTTACTTTTTAAGCCTTGTGAAACACATTACATCAGGGTAGCTAATTGTTCGACCCAGAACAATTCCTGGTAAGCTGAACGCAGAGAAGGTACAGTTAAGTTACAAACCTCTTGAGACAGGAGGTTCTGCTGAGAAATTACTTGAGAGCTTGTTACCTGGAGCATGGGCAAATGAAAGGGATATTGAGAAGTCATTTGTTTACTGGATGAATTAAAACCCTTAATTACCAGAATTAGAATCTATGGTAAAGCCTTGGCCTTGGTGGAATGGATTTCTGCTTTTTTTTTTTTTTTTTTTAAGTAAGATCAGGATACAAATCTAGGTTCCTTTTCATTCTGAAGGATCACAGGGGATTAGACAGAGAGCCAAGTACATATGTTTCCTAGGAAAAGGCTTTTTTTTCTTAAATGTATGGGGTTTGATATCCTAGAGATTCACAAGAGAATCAACACATAGCATTTGGTCTTCAAATAAATACCAGTTGATCAGTGTTCCACTTACTGGGGTTAGCTTGGTCACTTAGCAGTCTTGATTTTTGACCCGTACTTTTGTTTAGGGTGTTTTGTGGTTTTGAAAACATAAGCATGCAAAGGTGCTTATAGATGAGCTTTGTGCAACATGGTCTTCATAGCCTCCAGGTCTTGATTTTTGCAGTGGTTAACTTCTTATTGTTCTAGGTGTGTTTAATGTCAAGTGTATTCAATTCTGTTCTGAAAGAATATATAAAATACAATTTTAATCTTTAGGACCCTCTAAACTCTGGTGATGATGTCAGTGAACAGGACACTCCAGACTTGTTTGACACCGATAATGTGATAGTTTGTCAGTATGACAAGGTACAGTATATAGTTCTATCTTTGTTCCTTAATCGTTCTAAATTAAGTATTCAGAAAAATCCATCTCTAGTCTACAGTCAATGCCTTTTAAAGAAAATCCACTGCTGTAGTAGAGTGCTTAAATTATGAGTTTAGCTGACAATAGTCTGAACACCTACCTGCTGTTTTATGAAATGAGAGTAATCAACAGATTCATAATGGCTTATTAAAAGGAAAAGGTGACTAAATCTTACAAAATTAAGATTTGTAAAGCTGAAAAAGCTTATGCATTTCCCCTTACTTTCAAGTACTGTCAACAGCCCTGCGGATGTATGTATGCATTTTCAGCCATGAATTAAGACTTTTGAAATGGGTGAAAGAGGGATGTGGGGGTGTGGGTGTGGATGTGGGTGTACTTTCTTTTACTGTTTTGAGGTTCTTTTTGTCTTTGAAGTGCTTACTGAGAGATTTTCCAACCAGAATTCTGTGGTCTGAAAAACAGAACAGTTAAGGGCCATTTTGTCCTCTTTCATTTTAATATTTAAAATTCAACCTTATTTTGAACTCTTGAAGATCAAATTAAGTATTTCTACCTTTGGTATGGTTTTGGACAATTATATGTCAGCAGTTTAAAAGCTGACAAAACAATATTTTGAAACAAATAGGGAACAATAGGTCTGTAGTTTGCTTTTGAATGTGCCTTGGCTTTTGTTCTTTCAAAAGTGACTAGTGAGAATTTTTATCTGTGTTCAGCTAGGCCTGCCTTAATGGTGTCTTGTGTTTTAGGAAACAGTAGACTGCTAAGAAAATTGTCTTTACTAAAATGTAACAGATTTAGTGTTTCTGAAACTAGTTACTTTGGAAAATGTATATATAGGGATATGTGTAGAAAATGCATCTGAAGTTAAGCCATGGTGTCTGCAGAGTGTTGAAAAGGTACACGAAGTTTCGAAGCTTTAACTCAGTTCGATGTTACAGATGATACAGATGAGTAGGTATTGTTACCTGCAGCAAGCTTGTTCTGTAGTAAGCTGAGAAATGGTTTGAAAATTTAAAAAAACTGTTACAAAGTTAAGCAGTGGACATGTCTTACAGGAAATTTAGGATCACATGTTATTGGATATAAACAGTTACAAAAGTTGCGGGAAGATATTGGTAACTTTTCCCTTTCCCCTGTAGATTTAAAAAACATTTAGGGCCCCCAGAAAGTAGATGGAAGCAGTTATCTATAAGTTACTTTGTTACCTATAAAAAAACCGCTGTTGGCAGAATTACTGTTCTATTTCTTCTGGGCTTTCTTCACTCCTTTTTCTTTCTGGACGTGAACATACTGATGCTTAAAATCAAGTAATTTTTGAGAGGTGTTTAGAAGTCCCTGTTTTAGTATTAACCAAAAACTTCCTGTACTACAGATTGCTTTGCAGGCCTTTGAAAAGAAACAGAATATGCAAATTCTTTCTTACTGTTTTGTATGCCAGTATTTGCTTTTAAGGAAAGTTTTCCTGCTTTTAGCCTTATCCTAGCATTCCTGTGCATGCAATATTGTTTTGCAATGTCTATAGGAGAAGGAAACCACTACATTTTAATTAAGCGATACTTGTTTGAAATGTGCAGTGTATTTTGGGAATAATACACTTATGGAATTGCTCAGGTCTTGCTTTCCTGCTGGTGTTGAGCTGTCACACAGCTTCTCTTTTTTCCTTTTTCCCCTTCTCTTTTTGACTTGTGTGTGTGTGGGG
>NW_009725240.1:0-1233 GCF_000703405.1 Apaloderma vittatum
CAAAGGACTTCATTACAGTCACGGCCAGGGTCAGCTCTCTGCCTGCAAAAGATCAGGAACTCGAGAGAGGAAGGCTTCCTCTGCGCCCACGTGGTGCCAAGGTTTGAGATAAGCGTGCGGTAATCGGCCGACGGAGAGGCGGCACGCAAAGAGCTCGGGGTTTCGGGGTCGACGGCGCTCCGAGTAGGATTTTGCGTGCGGAGCCCGCTCCGGACCCAAACGCGATGCTTAGTGTCGGAGCTGACGCCTGCTTTGGCCCCGAGAAGGATATAGTATCCCTCGTGCTCAAAATAACGACGACGATAGCATTAAGACTGGCCCTGCAAGATGCTGTGGCCAGATCCCGCTCGGGCATCATTTCTCCAAACGCTCGCACACACGTCGAGCCCTAGGGCGTCGTGCCACGGTCCTCCCGGCATTCGGAACGACGCCACGGGCGCCCGATCGCCACCCGAAGCTCTGGGAGGCTCCGCGGGGCTGGAGCTGCCCTGCCGCTACGGGAAACGGCTGGTGGGAATTTGTCGAAGCTGTCTCCGCTCGAGCCTAATTAGGAGCTGAACTATTGTGGGAATTAATGGGAGAGCTCGCTCGTCTCCTCGGGAGCGAGAGAACCGGCACGGCCGGCACCCATCCTTATTGTTATTAATACGAACAATCTAATAAACGCCACAAATGGAACAACCACGGATGAGGATGACGAACTAACCCCACGCGAGCCTGGCTCCTTCCCTTTCTCCTGCTTTTCCCAAACTGTCTCGTCTTCCTTCTGCCTCCTCCCCCTCGCTTGGACCCGGGCGATCGTCCGGCGACGCGTTCGGTCCCGGGACCGTTTCCCCGCCGGTCGCCTTTACCGGGATCGGCCGGAACGGGAGAATATTTTACGGAGATAATTTTATTAAAATGTTTACAACAATGCAGATATCGACATCTCCCTTGGATCGATAGTGCAATTTATTGTCCTTCAAGGTGAACATTAAGCCGAGCTGCCCATTAGTCAATATTTACCTCCAAGGTCTATAAATCTTTATACGAAGCGGCTGCTGACAGCGGCCGATTCCCGATAAGTAAAAGTAAGAGCGTGAAACATTGCGCCTTTTGGAGGTGAAATAGTAACTAGTTAATTACAGTCCCTACAGCCATTCCGAACTATCAATTTATGGCTACTCCTGGCAATAAAAATTAACATCGCGCAGACTCCCGGCGACGCGCTCAGACCGAGAGCCATCTATTTCC
>NW_009725240.1:1491-1722 GCF_000703405.1 Apaloderma vittatum
CCCCCTCCCGGCCGACGCCCCCGTGTCGGCTTCACGCCTCCACGCTCCGGCGGAGAAAGACTGGAGATAATTAGCTCTGGACGAGTTCCAGCAAGGTTATCATGAAAACCATTACTTTTTTTATTATTTTAAGATTACCCTATCAACCCAGGCAATCGCGACATGCTCCACGCCGCCTCTAACGAATATCGCATCCCCGTACCGCGGTCACCGAGCCGTTTCCGTCCACAA
>NW_009725240.1:1741-2086 GCF_000703405.1 Apaloderma vittatum
AGTAGCCCTACCTAACCAGCAAGACCCCTTCTTGATGATCTTAGAGGTCATTCCCAACCTTTTCTGTGATTCTATGATTCCACAGTTCTCCTGCATGTCACACACATCCTTCCTTCAGAGGCAGGACCGTGATCCCAGGAACAAGCACTCGGTGGATCAAACACCGCATCGTGATTTCACGGGGCCGGGGCGCTCTCCTTTTCAAGTTTCCCAATGACAAGGAAAGACATCGCTCCTCTTGACATGTTTCTCCATGTTAATGAGCACGGTTCTGCGGCCCGATGCCGCGTGAGGCCCCGAGGGACGGCGCTCTCGCCGCCGGAGCTCTGCGGCAGCGTCCTGCGC
>NW_009725241.1:0-6474 GCF_000703405.1 Apaloderma vittatum
AGGGCAAAACGAGAATCCCTCTCTGGCAGCGAGGTCCTGTCCCAGATGCAAATGGGCCGTGGGGCCGAGGGGCTCCGACGGGTGCAAAGGGGCCGGGTGGCTGCTGGACCCCGAGAGCGAAGAGACAAGACGCCAGGAGAAGGGACAGCTGAAACCAGGAGGAGGAGGTGCCAAAGCTGCAGGGAGTGGATGCCGGAGAGGAGGGGAAAAAGGAGAGGAGTGGAAGCATCCTGCTGTGGGGTGGGAAGGAAGGAAGGAAGAAGAGAATTTTATCTGAAATATCCCTCCCATCAAAAGGCCAAGCCCAGGGCAGCCAGCCGCAGTCCTCCACCCACAATCCCATCGTCTTCCCACGTCGCTGGCAAACGTGAGAATCTGTGAACCTACCAGGCACTGGGCTCCATCTCAGATGCAGCAGCCTCTTTGCTCAGTGAGGATCCTGTCTCATCTTCTTCACTGGGAACCAAAAGAGAGAGGTGTCAGCATCCTCTCGCCCAGCAGCAACTGCTCTCTCCCTGGAGCCAGTGTTTGCTCCCAGCCCTGGGCAGGCAAGGCAACGGGATACCCATGCTCCCTCATGAGCTTCTGCTCTCATGCCCCACCATGCCTGCGTGCTGTCCTGCGCAGAGCTGCGTCGTCCCCCCAACCCCAGCTCTGCACCGAAACCCACGCGTTAGCATATGCACACAAAAGCAAGAGGTGATCTCCGGAGCACATGTGAGGAGGCACATGCACAGCTTCCCTGGGGGAGACTCTCCTGTCTGAGGGCCGAGAGGGGGATTCAGCATCTTTGTTTGCTTATCGCTGGAACAAGTTGGAATCGTAATTCCTGTGTTTATTTATAGTGTGGAGCGTGTAATCCATTTATTAAAAAAGAGCCTCTTCATTGTGTGCCAGAGCGAGAGGGAAAGCACGAGAGTGATAAACCAGGAAGGCTGAGAAAGAGAGAGTGAATCAGCGAGAAAAGTCCAGCCTTACTTAAGGATTTAAGAGCAAAAATATTCCTATCAAATATTCAGTAGTTACTTTCCTCTTGGCTAACATGGAATCACCTTCCCACACTCGCTATCCTAGCGTCCTCTGCACTGTCCTGTCCCTCCCTTTTCCCCCTGTTCCCTCTCTTTCTCTCCCACCTCCCATGGCTGAACAGCAGTAGGCAGCAGCAGGAACACGGAGTAAGGGCTGGTCCCCCCAACTGGATTTCTGCACTGGCTGCAGGCCACCCTCTGTCACCAGTCCGGCAGTAGCACGGCTGCCCTTCATGCTGTCTGCCCCTTCCCTTGGCTGGGCACAGTGCAGCACCGGCTCTTCCCCAGTGAGCTGTTAGATGCCTGACCCAGGATCGTCTTCACAGCAAAAACCGCACACACAAACACAAGCGTGAAAAAAAAATCATTCAAGACATTCAGCTCGCTTCTTCACCATGAAGGGGAAAAGCACGAACGCTGACAGCCCTTTTGTGGCTGCCAGGATGGAGAAATGGGGATGTAGACACCAACCCTGAACCTCTAGCCCCAAGCCAGCTGTGTTGCACCTCCCAGCTCCCAAGGGGTTACTGCCATGCCCTCCTGCTCGGCCCCAGCCCTGAACTAAAACTGCAGCCCTCCTGAATGGGAGGCTGCCTCTTGCTGGATGAAGAACCCAGTAGTTTCTGTGGTGACGGGTCTCTCATCCCTGCCCTGCACCTGAGGAGATGGCCTGGGAGGAAGGGCACCCAAGAGTGAGTAGCTGTCTAGCTCCTGCTGCATTAACTGGGGATATTTTTAGTTTCTCTCTGTTAAATATTTAAACAAAGTTCACAGAAAAAAAGGAATTGTCGGCTAGTGCCCTGCCCTTCCCTCCGGGGCAAGATCAGTCTCTGGAGGGATCCTGAGAAGAAGATGAGGAGAAAAGAGCAGCTATTCTCAGCATTTCTTTGTACTTTGCTCCTGAATCTCTAAGCTTTGGAGGAGACTCAGTATTAAAATGCAGCTCTGCAGAGAGGCAGCAGAACGGAGCAAGTTTCTTCCGAAGCCAGAGGCTGGTGAGATCTTGGCCATCTGGATTATGATCACGATGCCATGGAAGATCATGTCTAGCAACACAAACCTGTGACAGAATGTCTTCTGGACTTTGGAAAGGGAGGAAATTCCACATGTTGGGGTCCTCCTCATGTGAGTCCCTGGGTTAGAGGGCACATAAGCTGTCCCAAGGGTTTGAAGGTGGCCTGGAGTGCTTGGGGCCGTGGCTGGGACTCACCACAGGACAGTAGTTCCCTGGGGTGAAGAGTCTGCTCTGCTTGTGGCACAGCATTCTCAGTTACAGCTCTGGTCTTTAGGGGCTGCAGGCTGTTCTGCATCAGGCATTATTTGCTGTGGATCCAGACAGTGCCACCCTAGGAGTGGAGATTTTCTCCAGGTGCAGGTAGACCTCAGTGCACATGTAACTGCGGTAACCTATATGGCTCCACCAGCAGAAGCATGCTTGGGTGTAGCTGCACTGAGTGCTGGGTTGCCCAGCTCACTGCACTCTTCTTGCTTGTTGGGATGTCTTATAATGGAGACCTCGCTGTCTTTCCTGGCTGAGATTGTGAGTTCCAGAAACAGCACCCCAGACAATGGATTCCCAGGGTCTAAAACCTGGGAATAAGAAATGCTACAGAGCTAAATCATGAATTGCTTTCACTTCTGGTAGTCTGAATTTCAGCCCTATGGAGCAGCTAACTGGAGCTGAGGGGAAGGAGTGAGCTGCAGTGCTGCCCTCCTCTTGTACATGTAACGCTGTGGGAGTGAGGAAGTGACAGCCTGGACATCAGGGGAAAGCCTCAGAGCTGAGACACTGCTGTGTGCAGGTCTTGCTGCCAACAGGAGGTTACTCCTGGTGCCCCTACCCCAGAGATGGCCTCAGGTGAGCGCAGCAATGAGGCAATGCCAGTTGGTCTCAGTCAACACATTCTGGTTTGCTAATCATGTCGTGGCTAGAGACTGAGAGTGTGTTCTGCACTAGCACACCCAGGTGTGGTGGTAGAGGAGCTGGGAGAAACACGACGGTGCCTCCCATAGTGTGAATGCCATAAGAGCAAAGGAAAGTTTCAGACGGAAATGCCAGCCAGCAAGGGCTGGACTCCACCGTGCATGGAGCACTCGTGTTGGGAACAGAACATGGATGTCCCCATGGCTCATTGAAAAAGCAGCATATAAAGCTTGTCTGGGGCATTCTGCAGACAGCCACCAACAGTGGGGACTGCGTCCCGGGCACAAACCCTGCTGCATCGGAGGTCAAGTGTAACAAATGCCCTTCATTCAGCTCTGTAGGCAGCTCCCATCCTGGATGCTGAATAAACTGGTAGGTCTTCAGAGAGGAGGGTGGGGATGCCAATGCTCTTACTACCTGGACATATAAACCCCACGCACCTTACACCATTAAAGAAACCTTTGTGCGCTAGAGCAGAGAGACTGGATTTCTACACCAGTACCACATGTCACAAATCTTGTTTTCAGATGCATTTTCCAGGTCTAATTGGAAGAAAACTACTGCTGGGGTCCAACGATGGACCTGTGTATTTTCACTCTAGGTACACAGCCTTCATCGCAGTGTTCCAGTCCTGTGATGCACTGATGACAGAGTGTGAATGACAAAGCTATTTCCCCAGGGCACTTCATTGAGCTCAGTTTGTGGATCTTGGTGTTTGAACGCTGTGATTAAGAATTACACTGCTCTTTGCTACTGCATATGGACTCCACTGCTGGTCCAGACCAGTGAACCCTGGGGCTAATCTACTAGGAGCTGTTTTCATTGTGTTTGCAGGATGGAAGCACAAATCCTGCTGCTGTTCCCCAGCATCAGAGATCCAGCTGTGCTTCCTCCCTCTTCGTGAGTCTCCTGGAGCACGGACACACTGCTGCTGGGACATGAGAGAGCAGATCTCAGGAGCCGTGCCCCAAAGCATGTATCTCGGTTCACCTAGAGGGCTGGGAATTTACATCCTAACTAATGACTAGGAGCAAAGTCTCCTATACTCCTCCTCTGGGCAGGGAGCACAGACTAAACCCTGAATGTGAGACTCTGAGTTCTAGAGTTCAGATGCGACTGCGTGCTGGGGAAACCCTAGGATTTGCTGCTGATAATTCTATCTCCGTGTCCAGGACTCTTGTATACTGTGGTCCCAAAGATAAATCCTATCCAAATACAAAAGCTGTCACAGGAATAAAAGAGACGAAGTGCCAGTTGTGCAGGCAATACCCGCGCTGTAGCTCCCTCACATGCAATCTGTAACCTTCTGTTACAAAATGCTGAAGTTTTACAAATTCAAATGAGGAACAACACTATTAATAAAGAGAGTCACACCCTATCAAAAATTCACCTAGGCAGGTGGTGTATTCCCCACTGCCCAGAGCCTTCGCCTGGCCGTATTGCTAAAAGAGACGCTACTGTTCAATCAGAAGTTACAGGCTTGATGCAGGAAATGAAATTGGTAAAATTCTCCAGCCTGTACTCTGCTGTAGGTCAGGCTCAATGATGAAAATGGTCCCTCTGGCCTTAAAATTTGAGAATCTTACAGCTTTCTCGATGCCTAGCCGAGATCAGCTCTGACTGAAGAGCAGTTGGATGAAGCCGAGCACACACAAGCTGTGTTAGCAAGAAGCGGGTAGAGTCTCATTCCATCTGGGGATGGGAAAAGAGTTGCACCCGGTTCTGCCTGGCTCGGCTGGCGGATGATGATCTATCTGTATTTTTGTAACATCTCAAGCTCGACTGCTGTGATACTGTGCCTCTAGGAATCAAGCCGTCTGCTCTCAGAGCGCTCCAGCTAGTTCAGAATGCAGCAGTCTGTTTGCTTGGCAACTCAAGCTGCCGGGAATGCATCACCGTGCCCCTCTGCACCCCACATCGCCTCACCTTTGAGCACAGAGTCCAGTTCAAGGTCTCCCAGCCAGCATTCAAAGCCCAGCATGGGACAGGCCCCAGCGACCTAAGCAATCAATCACCTCTCCTTATGCAGCGATGACCTCACATGACAGATATATTCCACTGGAACAATGAAATCACCAACCAGTTTGGGGAGAGGGGGAAGGGATGGAAGAAGGGGAAAGAGGCTCATGACCCTGAGGAACAGAACATTTACAGGAGCTGGGCCAAGATTATGAAACTTACTGCCGGCTGAAATAACGCTCATCATTAGCAACCCCGCAGCAATGAGAGCTTCATGCAAATCCTTTCTTCACCCAGCTCCCCCACTGCAACGATCCCACTCGAAATAGTGATAAAAAAATCAAAACAAACCTGAGGAGGACTCAGCCCACCTCGAAGAGAAAGGACGCTAGGTTGGCTGTCATTTTTTAACTCCCAGCCAGAATTTAGGGCTACAGTGACAGCTACCGATAGGAGACTGTGATCTGGGACCTTAGAACCTACCAGCTACCTCCAAGCATCGAGCAGAAGGAGTTTAGGAACTGACAGTGAGACCCAGGTACCCCACACCTCTATTTTTCTCAGTGGCCATGAACATCCCAGAGCTTGTGGTCCAAAGAGGCAGAGATGCAGTCATTACTGGTTTCGTAGCAAGAAGCATGAGTCCCGGTGATGAAAAGGGATTACATATATGTCCTGCTGCATTCGCCTTGGTGAGGACGGGGAAAAGGAGGAATCCCAGAGCAGCTGCCCCAGGGAGGTAATTCTGCTACACTCAGAGGAGTTTTGGCAGCTGTGAGCACAAATCCAAGTGCTGGCACCCTGGAGTGGGAGATGCCAAACCCATCTGGGGAAGGAGTTCCCGCTGCGCATGGGGCTGAGGGCGACAGCTCGCAGAGCAGGCTGGATTTGGGGGCTGGCAGTCTGAATGCAGTGGCTCGTGTCGGGCTGCTCTGCCTGGTGTGTGAGGCTGAGAGGGTTGGTGGCAGTGCCCAGGAGGGGCTGACACCGCTCACCCTGCGGGTCCTGCAGCGTTCGGTAACTGCTGGTGGGAACTCCCGTGCTGGAGTACCCGGGCAAGCACGTATAGGCTGGGTATGGAAATCTTAGGCTGGGGCAGAATCCTGGGCTGGAAGGGTGATGGTGCAATTTGGACATTTCGGTAACTAGGGAATTGGCGTGTGAAGCCCATGAACGATCCTCTGAGCTTAAGTCTCCCTGCATTTGGGAACAGTGAGTGTGGCCCCATTCCAAGCAGCACTCTAGGATGCCGGTCCCCTGCCATCTAGTGCCTGCCTGCAATACATGTCATGAGTCTGCCAATCTTCTGCCTCTCAGTTTCCTACTGTTCCCGGGCATCCAAGTGCTTCAGGCGCTGAGTCTCCACGTTTGAATCGCTTTCTCTTGCATCGTGCACCCTTGGCGAGGCAGGAGGAGGGATTGACCCCTCTGTTTCCTTTCTCCAGCTGCGCCAATTTGGCTGAAGTCGCCTTCCTCAGCGCAGGCTCCAGTGCTCCAGCACAACAGGTCTGTGATGGAGCCCAGAGCTGGAGGGTAAGAGACAGCGACGCCTCGGCTGTGTCC
>NW_009725242.1:0-16977 GCF_000703405.1 Apaloderma vittatum
CTGTAACATTTGTGGATTTACGTGGAAATTGTGCCCAATCAACAATGAATGTGAATGCACAGCTTTGGGCAAAATGTGGATATGTTAAAGTATCTCCATTGAC
Source organism: Apaloderma vittatum (assembly GCF_000703405.1). NCBI lineage: Eukaryota > Metazoa > Chordata > Aves > Trogoniformes > Trogonidae > Apaloderma > Apaloderma vittatum. The sequence continues at coordinate 104 of NW_009725242.1, forward strand.
ATTGAAGAATAATATCCACTTTAGTCCCTTATAAGATGAATTTGATACAGCTGCAATGTACAGTTATAAAAATGATAAGAAATTACTTTTTCACTCAATAAATTAAGAGTGAAGATAAGCATTATTTTTCTGTATTCTTTGGCCGGATTCATTTACCCGTGTTGTGCTTCATCCGCACTCAGCCCTGCCTAGCACAGAAGTGACAAGCAGAGTGCCATCTCGTGGATACAGGAGACCTGTACTCATAAAACGTTGGCTCGGCTTTTCTCCACTGGTTTGAATGAAATCATTCACAGTGTACAGATATAATCCAGTATAGTAAGCTGGATGCACAAGCATTCAGTGCTTTTTGACATTCCTTCCCTTTTAATACACAGCAACAATCCTACAGGGAGTGTACCTGGCAGGTAGAAACCAAACATACACTTCCCTGATGCATATTATTTTGAATTATGCTGGTGGTGATACGTAGTAGATATTTACTTGGTTGGTTTATTAATAGTGAACAGCTTCCCATAGTGGAAAATGTACCATTTTTATCATCGTATGTTAATTATAATATTTTGGATGCCAGTAAAGATCAGTCACAACTTATATTTAGAGACAGTCTGGATGACTAAGAACATTCCTGTGGCTTATGTTTTAATCCAGTTTTGGAGTAGAGACAAAATCAGTAATGCCTGCCTATTAATAGCTGATAAGAAATTTAAGGCATGTTTCTGTGCAATCTGTCTGTAAAAAAAAAAGACATGAATTGCCATACCATAACATTCAATACACTCTATCTGTAGAATCACAAACACGCACATAGATTTCTCTGTTCTCTCTGAATGTTGCCCAGCTGCAGCAAAGGGCTAAACTATAAACTGGAATCTGACCCTCTGCTCAGATCTTGCCTGTGGTCGCCCCAGTATCAGCACTATATTGGTTCCATGTCAGATCACCAAATTACAGAATCACAGAATAGTTTGAGTTGAAAGGGACCTTTAAAGGTCATCTAGTCCAACCTCCCTGCAATGAGCAGAGACATCTCTAGCTAGATCAGCAAAGCCCCATCCCCCCTGACTTTGAATGTTTCCAGGGATGGGGCTTCACCTTGTTCTGGTGACCAACCAGTCCATCCCATTCCCTCCGGTAGGGCTGTCTATTGCCTGGTTTAAGAAGTTATACTGGTATTATCCCCCTGCCCCTTCAAGTCTAGTTTAAAGCTCTGGCGATAGCCCTGCAAGCTCTTCAACAAAGACCCTTTTCCCCCTTTGAGAAAGAAAAATCTCATCTGACACCAGCAGGCCTGGTGCCATGTAGGCCATCCCATTATTGAGAAACCCAATATTGTGGCAGTAACACCAGCCATGGAGCCATGTATTAGTAGACTGTGTCCATCTGTTTCTTCCAATGTTGCTGCCTACACCTGGAAGGATACAGGAAAAAAATAACCTATTGTGCTGGTTTTGGCTGGGACAGAGTTAATTTTCTTCACAGTAGCTGGTAAGGGGGCTCATTTTTGGATTTGTGCTGAAAACAGTGTTGATAATGCAGAGATACCGTCGTTATTGCTGAGCAGTGCTTACACAGAGTCAAGGCCTTTTCTGATGCTCAGACCACCACACCAGCATCGTTAAACCACAACACTTCTGCTCCAGATCACCTCACCCACTGGCCCAAGGCCCTGAAGTCACTTTTGATTGCCCTTGGGCTACACATTGCAGCTTCACTGCCACCCACATGGAAGACCACTAATGGGTAATAGTCTGAAGGCTGTAGCAGGCTAGGAAATTTCCTAGTGATGTCCTTAACCTGGATGCCAAGGCAGCAAACTTCCCTATCAGGAGGGTCTGTCTGGCATATCAGACCCTCTGTTCCCCTCGTAAGGGAGTTATCTACAACTATAGCCCATCTTTTCTTTCTTGTGGAGGTGGTTGTGATACAGAGGGAAGGCCTTTCTGACCTTGGCAACACCTCTCATGCAGATAGACTGTCATCTACATCATCCATTGACTGGCCTTCCCCATCCGAAGCCTCGTACCTGTTGTACAGAGGCACTCTGGAGGCTGAGGTGGGCAAGGAGAGGGTTCACCTGCCACCCCAGTGGGGACTTGCCTCCGCTCACTCCTTCCCAAACATACAAACAAAGATCCCCCAAAGGTACAAAAACGATCCAGACCAGGTGTACACATAGAGTTGTATGCATTTCTTTTAAATTACAGCACGTGATAAGGAGCCTTTGTTGGCTCTGAGATTTTATTCTGGGTTCCTGCCGGCTGTGAGAAGACAGGCAACACCTGATCGGACATAAAGCTGAAGTGTCATGGATGGCTGGTGCCTGAAGAGTCAGCACGAAGTTTAATCTAATAGAAATATCCCGAACTAACTCGCACCAGGAAATGGAGGTAAATATTTTCCAAAGTGAGAACTGTGCTTTGCATCCTGTGGCTGCAGTGTTTCTGATCTGATACCTGGAGCTCTGAGATTGTACCAGCAGACCACGCTCAAAGCAGCATCTTGATTTGCCTTTTCACACACACATCCTCTGGGAACTGGTTTAAGCATCCTATTTTCCCATCACTCACTTCTGTCCCTTTGCATCATGTGCTACTGCAACTCTCTGGCCTTGTGCAGTAAAGCAGACTTGGGGAGTAACCCATGCTAAAAATCTTCATCACCCCATGTGTGCCTGTGTATGTGTTTGTGTTGTACACACATACTCCAGCCTGGAGAGGGAAGAATAAGGAAACTACTCCTTTTGAGGAGCCCAGTTATGTCATCTAGTTACACTCTGAGATGCCAAAGAGACTCAATGAATTCTTCTGGGCTTCTTTTGGCTTAAATTGTTGTTGAGTGAAGGACAGACTAGCTTGTGAGAAATAACGGCACTGCAGCTTAGCCCACTGAAACGCTCAGGTTCCTAATGAAACATTTAACAATATCACTACAAAACAAATTGCTGTGTAAAAAGAAAAAACAGGGTAGCATAACTTACTAAACTGATCTAGGTGCTTTGCTCTCAATTTAGAAGGATGTCAAGTGAAATCTGGAAAAGTACTGTGCAGCTGTGTGTTTTATGCCTTGTCCATGATTTTATGCTGCAAAGTATTCAGCTAATTCACTGAAGAATGAAACATTGCACTCAACCGGAGTCAGGCCATCTCTTCTCTTGGCTAGTTGCAAGGGTAGCCTTGCCAGCCTGCTTATGGGGAGTGCTATCTTTACTCTTACAGGGAGAGTGGAATGATTTTTATGTTCTGTTCCACAGTAAAGACAAGGGCTTGGATCCAAGCTAACCTACAAAAAATAAAACCCCTATGCCAGGTCTCGGAGCTCTTCCAAGGGTGGATGTCTAGCCCACAACAAGCACTGTGAGCTGTTTGGTGTGAGTGTATAAAATCAGCCAGTTCCTGCTTAAAAACTGACTTCAGCAGAGCCTGCTTTTCCCTGCTGTCCATGACCAGCCCCAAGGAGCTGCTCTGTTTGTAACAGGCTTGATAGGTAGCCCGTCATCCTCCTCCTTGTGACTACTCACCTTCGAGCTCTGGAGGTCTGGCCACACTGCCCTAGCTCCACACTTTCCAGTTTTGCCCCTCAAGTGGACTGTGGTTTTTTTGTGGCTAAGTCCCTGTTATTCTCTCTCCCAGAGCCCAAATCTTGATTGAGGACACTCTGCAAGATCTAAGCAAATCGAAGATAACTAGTTTCTTATCAGATGGATCCATAAAAAGTTACCAAATGTTGAAGAACATCCGAAGGCTGTACACTTGAAAAATAGGTTGTGAGTAATTGTGTTCATGAATGAAACATTACAAAGTCAGTTGCAAATAGTAGCTTTTCTCCCTTCTTATTAATATGAGTTTCTAATTCTATTTACATCATGTGTGTTGCATTCTTTCAGACGATCATTAATTTGATTTTGCTGAGAGCCAAATCTGAGTCAACATAAACTCTTAAATCAAACACAGAGTTCTTCTAACAGTTCCATCAGGGAGCAGTTTAGCAGATTTCTGGTTTCTCCAGACCTGTTAACAAGTGATTCTTTATAAGGGACAATATGAATAGTTCCTTGGTGGATTTCAGAAATTGAATATACAGAACTATAAGAAAGTTTGTGGGACCTCCTAGACATATGCTGGGTCTAGTCTCACTGATGCAGTTCTGTGAAAAGCAGTGAAGCAGACAAGATCTGTCAACAATTATTCATCAAATGCCTGATTTGTTAAATATTGCATATAGATTGCCTGCTGAATAATAAGAAGCCAAATCTGGAACTTGCTTCATTGCAAATCAGAGTTCCTCCCAACCAGATATTAATGTCTGGACTTTCAAGTATATTAGACCAAGTTATTATTTTAATTTCATTGCTTTCTTCTTACAAGCTCCTATCTAATTAACAATGACTGTGCAATTTGAAAAGCTCTCAATTTTTTTACTCCATGGAGCAGCTTAGAAGTAATACTAGCTGTCTTAGCAGATCAGTCATATGTTTTGATACCTCAGGTGATTAGTACATTGAAATGCAGGTACCTCACTGCAGATTCAGAACTGCTGAAACATAATGCACAATGTATAAAAAATCTCTTTAGAACACACTGATGTTTTAAGTGTTCCTCCATGAGTCAGCTCTGGTAGAAGAAACAACAAAAATAGCCAAGGAATGTTCTGCTTTAGTGAAATTACAGAAGAAAACATTTTTTCACCAATGAATCAATTCTTCTTCCCTGACAGAACAAAATATGGGTTTGAGCCAGCTGCTACTACCTCAGAGAGAGTAAAAGCAGAGACTACAACAGGAGACAGTGCATATTCCTTCATGCGAATTAATGCATGAGTTAAATAGACAGTAACATTTTCTAAATCACCGAAGGTGCATTTTCAAAAGGAACACTGTCAAGAGTCAAAATCTTACTGAAGCATTTTGGGGCAGAGGTCAATGCCCTTAACTACTTTTCATATATCTATTAGGGGCACCTTCACCTGTTCTTAAATGTTAAACAAGGCTTTAGGACAGATCTGTGATGATCTCTGACTCACTAGAAGTTTGAAACCAGTTGCCAACGAGTATTGGCCTGTTGCTCAAGACCAGAGGAATGGCCCTCCAGGAAATAGAGTATGTCTGTTGTAAAATGATCTAGGTTCCCAAACAGGAGTGACTGCAGAAAGCAGATGCAGTCACATGAAATGTGACATGAGCATGTTCATTCACTGAGTCCAATCTTTTCAGTGACTCAAACGCACAACTTGATTTTCAAAGGTTTTCCAGACCTCCAACTCTAGTTTCTCTGGCAGGCAGGGAATAAAGGGGCTGGGCTAATGACAATCAACCCTGAGGGCTCTTCAGCTGGAAAGGACAGATATTTGCATTCACTTCAGCTGACTCCCAGCACAATTCCTCCATTTCTCAGAGGTGACAGGATAAAGTGCTTGCAGGTAACACTCTTCCCCAGACCGCAGCAGCTCGAAATGTTCTGTTCCATCTTCCTATGCAGTGAAAAGATGTTCACCAGTAGCACAGCTTTACATTAGTTGAACCCGTGGTCTTCAACAGTATTGTAGGCTCCCGTTTCAGCTAAGAGATTTTTGTTATTTCAAACTGGTTCTTGTACATATAGTTTCTCTCTTCTCCTCTTAACAAAGAAATAAATCCCCAAACAAACAAAACCCAAACAACTAAGAATAAAAAAACACCAGGATGACTTAATAATGATTTAAAGTGGATCTAGAAGGTAGATGGGAAACGGGTTGCTATTGTTCAGTACCTCCTGTCATCAGGAGGAGCTCAATCTATGGTAAAATACAATCCTGGGCCATGAATCTATGTTGATTGACCCTGCACACCAATGGGGAGTGAACCCAGCCCTCTGGAAGCAGAAGCAGAGCTTTTGTTTTCTTAGATCTAAGAGCGCAGGTTGGGTTCTTCTGTGGTGTTCAAGTGTCAGGTGAAGTGATTCAGTAGCAGATGCAAAACTGGAGCAGCTCTGCCTGTACCAGGAGCAAAATGTGCTTCCTCTCCCCATCACCTCCTACCCACCTGGATGCCTTGTACCAGGACTGTGTATCCTGTACGTGCCGTCTCTGTACACTGGCAATCCACATCCACTCGCTGGCTGCTCATTGCCTAATTCAGGTCATGGGGAGAGACTTAGGGCCACCCTCGTGTGGTGACATGTAGGTACCTGCTGTGTTTCACACACAAATGCAACACCTCAGGGCGTTTTCGAAACTGCTGTAATATTATTTCACAGGTGCAAGGGCAGGCTAATTTCTGCAGTGTGAAAAACTCACCATTCATATGGAGCCATTAGATGAACAGCAACTCACCAAAGAAATCACCACGTGCCCTTTCTCAAAACCTTATTTTGCTACCATTCACGGCAGTGAAAACAGTGATTTGGAAGGATGCAAAAATAGTCCATGTGTATATTAATATGGACTTTGTGCATCCAAATAGATCTCTTGCAGCTTCACCGAGGCTCTGTAATTGTCTTTGATTAACCTAGACATAATGATAGGAAGCTGCAAGATTGTCATGGAGATGAGTACTTTACTTAACAAATGGTCTCATCAAGCGCTAGTCTGTATATCTGTATTTGCAGCTCCACTCTTCAGAAAAACATCTTGGAAAGAATATAAGAGAGGTGTTGAAATAAAATCTAAGAAACCTAAGCTCAAAGTACTTCAAAGGTGCAGTGAACCATAACGTTCTTCAAACCACAGGCCGTACTCTCTCACCACACGTGTGTTTTGATGGTTCTGATTTACAAATTGTTTGGAAAAGGAGGGGATTAAAGTCCCTGTTATTTGTCATTTGAAACCTTCAAAGTAGTTCACAAAGAAAAGTGATGTGATTTTCTCGTCAGACAGACTAGCAGAAAGGCAGATGTGTGCAGCCCTGTAGTGGGAACTGTGGCTTGAACAAAGCATAGACAGGAATTTGAGAGCCGAAATCCTTGATCAGATTATACCCCCATATCCCATGTTTATTTATACAAATACAGCAATTAAGACAAGAAGACACCCACCTAATTCTCCTTAATTTTAATGAAATTGTGCACCTGAATATGATTTAGACAACTAGAGATGCTTGCAGATCAGAGTCTGTTCCAAATATAAGTGCATTAAGAGTCTCCTTACTCCTGATCTTAAAAAATAGGATGAAGCTCTGTGCCTCAGTTTTTCCTTCTGACAAGCAGTGACAGGGAGTTAGAGAACTGTGATGATTCATAAAACGTGTTATAAAGAACATTATCAGCTGAGATGAATGTTATCTCAGGTGTAATATTCATTGTTAGAACAAGCAGAAATGTTTTCTAAATTTTTAATTTCCATTGTAAAACAGGAAATTTTCAAATGTTAATTACTTTTGGGGGGATTTCATTAAAAACTGTCAGAAAATTGTGTTTTCTGAATTTGGTTTGCTTGCTTGTTCCAGTTTATTCTTGTCCATTTACTTTCTTAATTCTTTTCACATGCAGAAAGATTTTAGAATTTGTAAAGCCAGCAGTTGTTTTCAATTCATATGTAGTAGCTCCATTCTGTTTTGGTCTGGAGGAGGGATCTGAGAAACTCATCTTTTGTGTTCCTTATCAAATAACTGCCTAGTGATGCCACCACAATGTAATAGTTCTAGGATAATTAAATGTTTTGGGGTAGGTTTCCTTCCTCTGTTGTCCCGTACATCATATCTGATATTTCTACTTTAGGATTATCATTTCTGCCTAGCATTAAGTATTGCTGAAAATTAGTTTTTTGAAAATAACATTTATTTTAAATATACCTATTTTAATTAAAAAATGAGTCATCAGGGAAATACCACAAAATGATTAAATGTTGGGTAGGGATTTTCATACGATAGAGATGTCACTTCAAGAAAGTAACACAAAGCTGAGAAAAGTTCACAGAAGAAAGGCCACAAAATTCAGCTCTTAGCCTTTGTGATGCATTTGGGGAATATTGATTCTCAACTCTTGACTACAGTAATGATACTGGGTTTGGTAGGATGAAGAATGTGCACATTCTAACATCTATTCAGTAAATCTCTAGAACTGAAATAGTCTTCATCTGTGATTTAGGAAACAAACAAATTAACAAAAACATAAATAGAAGATATTAATGAGATAAGGCCCTATACTAAGCAGAACAATAATGCAAGTGAGTAACTACTTCCAAAAACTGGATAATAAAGAGTCTGATGGAGCATTATGAGTTTGACTTTATTGTTTTGTAGGTTGGCTCCCAAGTTGCACTTTTTAATGCCCAACCATATGTAGCTCCAGGTAGAGAAATGCTGGTAGGCAGCTCTGAAAATATTAGATTTTGAGTTGAAACCTGAGGGACAGCTTCCTTCCCACTGACTACTGACTACTGCCTTCAGCTGAAAACTGACCATTGTATGCATGGATCCATACTGATCTGCCAGCTATACATCAGTTTTAATGGGCCAAAAGGATACAGATAAAGACCTTTTCAGCTTCTATTGTATTTCATTGTGCACTTGTCAAAACTAAATAGCTACAACCTCAAGAGGGAAACAACATTTGAATGGCATTTCATGGTGTTAATTAACTGATTTTTGTACTTACAGTATGAGCTAATGCTGATTTGCAGGCAGAAGTAAAGTTTATTTCGAGAATAGTCATTGCACAGTGGAATTTTTACTAGTATAGGAAAGCATCAGAAACCCCTATTTTAACAAAACTGAGTTTGATTTCATTTGCTTCAGTGAAATATGCAATGTGTAATCTAGCCTATTTGTCCAAAATTTACTTCAATGACCGCAGTGAAAAACACAGGGTTACTAACAGGAATGCTGTCAAGGAAATATAGTTACATCCACAGCAACCTCCATGAAAGTTTCCTTCAATAAATACAATAATGGAAATGAACTTGGAGATGGAGGAAGCAGCACAAAATAGCACAAGAGAAAGGCATGTAGTCAATACAGTGTGTTTTCAGAACAAACTGAAAAGGGGAAAATGAGTTGTCTTAGATCCCTCAGCATTTGTAAACATCAGGAAGACATCACATTTGGCCTAATCTCAAGGCAAAGCAGCCACATAAAGTAAATCTACAGGCTTTCTTGGCCTTCTAAAGCATGGAAGATAATAAAAAGTAATACTCTTTTTATTACAAAAATGACTTTAAAGTGGGGTGAACTTTTTTTTTTCCCCTTTTACTTTGTCGGATCTATTTTAAATGACCTATTTAAATGTTCAGCAATTATGGTACTTTTGTATATTTTCCATGCAGAGCGAACAGAAAGGGAATCCCTTGAAGTTATGGTATTTTAACCAACCAAAGAATAATCTTTTTTTTTCTTTCTCTCTGAATTCTTCATACAAGGTGTCTTAAAATAGATAAGACAGGTTCATTACCGTTGTCATAATTGTTAGCTTCTGTCAGTTCCATTAGTGGATAAAGGTCTCTATGAGTATTACTCATGCACTCCTAGCCAGCCTCCCAAACTCTGTACAAGCTTCTAAAAACTATCCCTTCTGCCGCTCTTTCCAGTCACGCAAGTCTGTTCTTCAGTTACTTAATGTGATCTCTGCTAGGGTCCCCTTGTTACAACACATCATTTTTTTTCTTCTTCGTCCTTCTGCAATGCTTCTTGTTTACTTTATTGATATGTGAATATCTGGATATCTTTATTGAGATATGAATCATTTATTTAACAACATAAATTTTTCCCTACAGTCAGAGCATGCTGAGTTTAGATTTGTCTGGCAGGTTGTAACTTCACATCTTGGAGAAGACCTGAAATGGTGTTATGTCAGAAGAGTATTCAGCTCATAGATCTTGATATTAAGCAGAGATGATGGTCTTTTATTTCTTTGCGTATACCAAATGTGTGTACAAGCATATCCTCCTCTTCGCATAAGAGGATCCCAGTAAGGCTAGAATTCTCCTTCAGACTATGCTTCCATCACTCAGGCATCAGTTCAAACTTTTCACATAAATGTGCCTCTGATTCTTTCATTATTTAGTAAATACGCATAAATATTTCTTCTGAAGAGGAGATTTCATGGACACATAGGAAGAAAAGTTATCTTTCTTTTTTAAATATTAAAAGGCTCAAGCGTGAAAAAATCCATACCTTGTTCTAGTGGAATGAAGGAACTCCACAGAAGTCTAATTTTTCCCTTGAATTTTCTAAATAAGCTTTGATTAAAATTGAATTTACCTGACTATGAAGCCCTAAAAGACATTGTAAAACATTTGACATATGCTGTTGCTGTGTGTTTAGTCCAGTTCATCCTCTCTTCATACCTTCCCCCATCTCTCTCACCCTGTAAGTGGTTGGGTACTCCCACCACTAATCATACACCAGCTTTGACACATCCTGAATCTCTATAAGCCAATTCAGTTCACCAATTTTGATGAAGAATAACCTTACCAAGACAAGAAAAAAGTCATTATTTTTGAGGTTAGTGAGCTGGTTCAAGGAGGGTCCAATAAATGCCAGAGATGGTCTAAGAGAAGAGGATGACAAGACCTTCTGGCTGGTAGCAGGGACATGATACAGGGAAACAAAGGACAGACAATTGGACCTTCTCTCTTTCATGAAACCACCCCATAACTGTAAAAATGGGCAGAACCTGGCCCTTCTTACTAAGGTACCTAGAGCTCTGTCATTATTTTCTAAGCACCCATCTCAGTTTTATCTGTAGGTGCCAGGCACGCCATGCAGCTAGAAGCTGGGACACACCTAGGGAGCACCATGATTGCAAGAGTTGTGTCACATTGTCAGAATTCTCTTTCTTTTGACATACTTTGTAACCTGTAGGAAGTTTTTTAAAATCATCACATGAAAGGCATCATTGCCCTGAATAATTATTTTACCCACCCTACAACCTAATTTTAAATTTTTTAAAATATTTCTTTCTATCTTCCTTTTGACAGTTCAGCTCCCGTTCCCTGGTGCACCCATCCAGTGGAAAATGCAGCAAAGCTGCCTCTACTCATTGTTGTGCTTAAGTCTTTACTAAGATTGAGAAAGATTTCATTTTACCTGCTTTAGGAACAGTCTGGCTTGACTGCTCAGGCCTTGGAGGCAATTAAATGAGGCAGCCAGCTAATGAGAGGGCATTCAGACTTCTACCCAAGCAAGGCTGAAATTCTTAAAGAGGATGAGATATCCACCTCTACCACAATCTTTTTCCTGATATGGTGTCAAAATGTTTGTTGTCAAAAGCAAACTTGTCTTTTCTGGTTACTGATTCAGCATCCCTTCCCTTAAGTCAGTTGATATCAGATCAGCACTGGTATTTAATCATTAGGTTAAAAAAATGTCAACACTCAGTTACTGAAGTAGCTGCAGTTTCTCTTCTTACTTGAAAGATCATGTTCTTACATTCCTTTGCAATAATCTGGAGGCAATAGGAAAGATAGGGTAGGCCTGCTTTTTTAAAAACAACAATTAAAAAAGTCTGTTAGCTCATGAGCCTATGGAGGCCTTAATTGAAAGTAGTCGAAAATGTAAAAGAGGAAACTGGGGCAGCTGCAGAAGAAACCCCAGAAGCAAAAGCAGATTAAAGTAGAGCAATGAGCAAACCCATGCAATATCTTAATTTTGCTTCAGATATTTCCCCCTTAGTGTAGCTTTCTCCCTAAACCAAGCAGCAAGTCTAAAGCTCATGGTTTCTTCTGTAAATGCCTCTTTGAGCAAAGGAACTGCAGTAGTTGGGAAGTGACTCTCCCAGCGTGACGAGACAAGAATAGGTGGCTAAGAGAAGTTGCTCTGTGCTCATTCCCTGTTTCACATGGTCACAGCTTGAAGTTCTTCGTCCAAGAGCCAGCATCAGCTTAAACTTCAGCTTTTCATTCTAAAGATTGAATGGCAATTATTCTTTTTTTAATCATATTTATTTTATTCCTGAACTTTCTAAGAAATAAATTGAGATACTTTTCTGCTTGCATGTGGCTTAATAAGGTGGTTATATCATTGACCTTTGCGTGAAAGCCCCATTTAAGTCTGTGGAATTCCAGATGAGTTACAAAACAGTTTCACATGTAAGGAAAATGTGGAGGAGTGAAAACTTAAATTTGAATGTTCTAAATTCACATTCTGTTAATGTCAAGTGACCTCAACCCATCCAATCCTGGGTGGAAGCCTAACAGGTATTGTATTCATAATGTAAAAGATCTACCCTGCTCTACTGTTGAATGCAAAATTACTAGGAGCCAACTAAAAAACAAGCCTTGTAACACAATACATTTCCCCCCTTTTCAGAGTACTTCTTTCCTTTTCCTCCATCATTTCCAGCCACAGTCAAATTTCTTTAAATATTCTCTCCACTACATGGGCACAGTTCTTTTATTCAGTTAATAGGCCCTTCACTCAGGGAGGATGAAGAGTTATTTCATGATTTGGTTTATTCAATAACGTCAGAGTTTTCTGGCACAGAATCTTTATTCCAAACATATTTCTTCTCTTAAGCAATCAGTTTAGTGAGCAGGTTCCACAAGAGACTTGGATAAGACACCAGCAGTTGCTTCTAGGTTTTGCATTTAACCTTGTACCATACAACCTTAAGGTGAAATACCCCAGGTAAGTTGTTTTCATTCATTTCTTTGTCTTCTGGTTCCAAACTTCGTGTTGTCTCAGGAGTGGGAAGACAGGCCAAGCTTGGTTTTAGCCTCTGGCAGTGAGCTGGAGGGTGAACCACCCCTGGAAGAACGAGCACAGAGGAAGAAAATAAGAAAAGCACTAGACATCTTGCCATTTAGTGAAAATAAATGCCTACCCACTGTTCGCTGACAGTAAAATCTGGCAAAAGCAGCGTTATGGAGCTGGACATCCTCATGGGCTGGGTTTACAAAGAGAAGTAGTCAGAAGACCCACTATCAGGAGCAGGCCTGCTTTATCCAACAGTCAAGACAATGATTTATTGCAAATGAGTAAGAAAAGATGGAATAAAAAAACCCCTGCCCATCCCTGTTGAAGGCATGCATTTCTGTGTTTTTTTCAGGTGATGCCTTCCTGGAGCAGGCAATGGGTAAATTGTTGCATGTGGAAGAGGGCTCCTGGATAAAACGGGGTAAGTTAGGTGGAAATAATATAGAGCCAAGCAGAGACATATATCTGACAGCAATTCTTCCACTTTATTTAGCACAGTACTCTTTCACAGTAGTTCTGTCTTCAGTGTATTGCAGACTTGCACTCTTTCCTACCACACTGTACCTTTAAAAGGATGCACATGCGGAGACTCACTCTAGTACATACAGAGGTTGCAAGGATGCTCTTCCTCCCCCCTCTTCTAACTGACAGGCTGGTAAAATATAGAGGAGACAGGGACAATGGGTGGAGTTATTACATTTTGTTTGTGTTTTTTTTTCTCCTCAAAAGGCTACGCTCTGTCAGTTGAAGCCCTATTATACGACAGTGCTGCACAGTCACTGTTGCATTCTGCTTTTTTGGATGTTGTTTGCTGAGCATGGCAGTTGTTACTGATCTATCTGGGAGCAGAAACATGTTGTAGACTTGTTAAACAGAAATTGTTTAACCATGGAAACTCCAGAAACAGACAGAGCCTACACAAACCTTTGCTTTCCTATTCAAATAACTGTTAACCAGCTTTCCATGCGTTCAAGCAAAGCGATTTCTTCTCCTACCTGGGCCTTGTGTGAAGGGCCAGAACATTAACTTTTGGGCTCTTTTTACCATTCTTCAGGAAAAGGAAGGAGTATCATGTAATGCTTACATAATAAACATAAAATAGAGCTTGATCCAAAGGGATTTCCATTGATTTGTGGAGAATTCTTTTATGAGTTTCTACTCCTGGCATGAACTTTTTAAAACAGAAGAATCCAAATATATTTGCGTGCACACTGCTTCTCTCTCAGATGTGCTCTTGGCAGCCACAAAAAGCCACACAAAGCTTGCACACAGCTGGCCAGCACAGGTGTCAGCACATGAACAAGGAAAGCATCTTCCCATGATGGTCATGGCAATTTCAATTTCTTGTCTTGGTCTTTTGATTTCAGGAGCCACGGATGGGTCATTAGCATCTCCGGTTAGTTCAAATTACAGGGGACTAAACCTTTATTTCATTTTCAGGATGACAACAGACAGTCTGGAGAAAGAGCAGAGAAGTGCAACTCAGTGTCTGTGGAAAAGTGTTTAGGATATTCATGCGTCCATAGGTAGCATAAAGGTAGGACGTTGGCAACTGCAGGAAAGACACCTCCTCCCCTCGCTTATGTGTACACATGCAGCCTGAGTTCAGACACTGTGTCTTAAATTGTACTTGGAACGGCCCAGGAATGAGTAGGATGCTTAGCTCCTGTTTCCTATCAGTTCATTTCTCACTCAGAAATTTGCTGCGGATGAAAAAACAAAGCAACTTATTGTGCGGAACTGCTCTCAACTTCAGCTCAAGTCCAATTTGCACGTGTGCCGAGCAGCTTGAGGAAAACGCTCTCCAAGGTTTCGTGCTGTGAGTAGTAGATTCGGCATCTCGACTGGCCTCTGCATTTTGATGATTCTGTTACAGGAAGGTTTTTCTCCTGGCAGACTTTGAAAGCACATAAAGCACAGTTTTGGTCTCAAGAGGCAGGTGACCAAGCATGTCTGTGTGTTTAGAAGACAGGTGTTGTTTAGACGCTTTCACAAAAATGTGAAAGGAAACAAAGTATAAATAGGCTTCTGCAATTTCTGAGCATATTGCATGATGAGTTTCAGTAGCCAAGAATAAAAATTACCTTTCTCTCCCAAGAACTTCTACTTAGATACGGTAATGTCATTATTGATAAGCTTTTACCATTACTGAATGCCATCCTGTGTGGATCTCCTTGAGTGGGAAGTAGTATGTCTCACATTTCTACTTTTTCTTCAGATACTTCTCTTTGCAGAAAGTCATGTTACTAACTTATCTGATTGTTAGCTTTTGCTCTGCTTTTGTTAAACTGAAAAGGAAAAAATATGCATGGTCCTGTGGCAAAAAAAAAACAGAGAAAAAAAATCAAAAGAGATGAATGAGGTTCCATCACAGCAAGAAATTTAAGAAAAGGTTAGAGGTGACAATAATGGGCATGGTGTGTAGCCTGAAGTAATCTTATAAACTTCAGGGAATCAGACCAGATAATCCAACTTGCCCTTTCTGTCTCTGCTGTCTCCCAATTACTATCTGCCATCAGGCTACACAGAAAATTTCTGCTGATGGTGACAGAACTTCTAGCCAGATCTCAAAGAAAGGGGTACAACCAAATAATTCTGGGATATAATGCCTTAAAGTGATTTATTCCTTAAGCACATCATCATCCTGGATCACAGTCTTGACCTTAAGCTTATGCTACACATTAAAATTATCTTTGGTTTGGTTTGGTTTGTTGTCCAGACATATAAGCCTAAATCTTAGTGAGTTTGACATGTTGTAGGTTAGGACAAGTAGCCAAGAAGCCACCTAAATAAGATTTGGAGGAGGGGTTATTTTTTCCTGACTGTAGATTAGAAATAAATATAAAAATACGACATACTAAAACTCCTTAATAATGAAATTGTGTTGTGTAACTAAGTTTCCTTCTCAGCTAAGTTCTACAACAACATAAACATGTCATTCTCAATAGTCTCTTATAATAGAAACATCAAGAATTACTTAGTTATAGTGCAGTTTCAGTTCTCTTAAATACTTACTAATTTCATGGTTTACTTGGTTAAAATATGATCTTTTGTTATGCTCCTTGTTTTTTTTTCTAAGCAGTCTCTAAGCAGTTTAAATGGTGGTGAGAATACTGATCTATCTTTTATACTGTCTATATGCTCTTTCACCTACCAAATAAGCCAGGAATTACTTTAAAATCCACCTTAACGTAGGTGGTTAAATAAAACTGGCATCTTGATCTTTACTCCCTGCATTTCTGTACCTGTTGTTAAAATAGACTTAAGAACCAGGTATCTTTCAAAATGAATTTTATTCCAGACCTCTTGCTCTCTATTCCATAAGTTTATCTAGAGTTTAAAAAAAAATCAGCTTAAACTATATGCAAATCCTTTTAAACTGGGCCCTTTATATACATCCATTCCCTCTTATGTGAACAGTACTTTGTTAGTAGTTCAATAATTAAGAGAGTTTACATTTTAAAGAGTTCAGTTTTTAATTGGTTGAATATTAATCACAGATCACTTTCAGTTCTGTTGTGATATGCAAATTATTGATGCCTCAGCTGCATTTGTTTTCAGGTATCAGTCTACCCGCATAATGCAAAATAACATTCTGCAATTATTTCAATTAGATGCAGTCAGCCTTTGGAGCAACCTATTTATTTCATTTCTGTAAATGGGGAAAGCAGTTGCTGTTTTCCATTCCCTGATGTTTAATGCCTAGAACTAGCACTCACAACTGCTACGTGTGCAACCCATAAACAGTTTTCTAACTGAATTAGGTTAACATTCATGGTAAAGGACAAGCAATAGAACTCCCCTTGCAAGATTTCATTTCGTTAACTGACTCTTCTGCCTCGCAGAGGGATGTCACCTTGTTTGGGGAGTATTCATTACCCTTTTAAAGTGTATTATGAAAGGTAGAGTAAATAGAGGGTTCTCAATTAGCAGAATCTGTTTTGCACAAGTGCATAACATTAGAGGTTTTCTTTTTCATCAGGCTGCAGCTGTTACCTAAGCAGAGGAGGAATTTCACCTAACCACAAAGAACGAGATGCGCAAATAGCCGGCTTGTCTTAAGAACGGGTCGGCTATGTCTCCTCGCAGCGATTTTGTTCCATAATTGCAGTTCGCATTAAACGCAGCTAAATGTTGCCATCCTGCCCACTCAGCTCCCACCTCTACTTTTGTTTCAACCGCGGGGCGGGGAAGGGGAAGAGAAAGATCGACGGAAAAGACGCGGGGGGAGAATCCTTCCCTTTCTCCCCTTCCCAGCGCTTCCCAC
>NW_009725243.1:0-202 GCF_000703405.1 Apaloderma vittatum
CCCAGCGCTGCTCCCTCCCGAGGCGTTTCCTGGTCCCTCCTGGAGACAAGCCGTAAGGAACACTGAATCTGGAGGTTAGCTGTCAGTGAATGCAGTTTCTCTCCCTTGGCGACCTTTTTCTTTTCTTTTTTTAATTTTTTTTCTATAATTAAGCTACGTTGTGGTAGATGTGGCGGGGGTGGGGGGGGGGGTGGCGGCCCCC
>NW_009725243.1:233-1791 GCF_000703405.1 Apaloderma vittatum
AGGTGGTGCAAGAGCTCAACCCAAAGAGCTTTCAGTAACATCTATGAGGATACGAGGGTGTAGCACACACAGCTAAAGTCACAAAGGGTCAGAGAATGTAATCAGCCACAGTAAGGCTGCTTTGCTGTTTTTTGCAAACTGTTTGGAGAGTTCTCACTTTCTTAAGTAATGAGGGTTTGCAGAAACCAGAACTGAATGTGGTTAGTACATGCAGTATGTGTTTCCAGGGACTGTCAGTGAAGTAAAGGGTTGTGTAGTGATCTAAATAGCAATCTGCAACAATCTGATAGGTCTTCTGTGTTTCTCAGTTCTGTGAAGTCAGAAAATCCTGAAAATAATTTGTGTAAAATGCCAGATTTATTTTTTTTTTGTACTAGATACAAGTATAGCCACCTGGCCTTTGTGAAAGTAAAGGATTCATATTTTTCTCCAGTCTTATCAAGTTTTTCATCTGTGGTGTCATACATGCATCAGCCTTGTTCTTGAACTTAGCTATCTTCCATGGAGAACTCTTACAATACTCAGATGACGTGTAGACTGTAGACTGCAGTGATGAACTTGATAAGTTCCATCAGAAGGGAGATGCTGTCCACATTTCGGGTTCCCCTTTGTCCAAATCTTGTCCAAGGCTTCCGTTTTCAAGCAGTTTGAAGAGCAACGAATTAAGAAATGAACATGTACTTTTTTTTTGTCATCTCAGTCACCCGTGGTGGTTTAGTGGAGTTAGCTTGTCAGTTGGATTTAACTGACTAGTGAAGCATGTGCTAAAAAAAATGCATAGTATCTCCTTGTTTACTTTCCAGGAAAGACTGGAGAACAAGGAGTTCTGAAGACAAACATTTGCCATGTAAGAAACAGAATTTAGCAGTTGATTGCAGAGCCCTGTATGCACAAATGGTTAAGGGGAATCGACTTTTTTTTTGTCCTCTTTGTTTCAAATAAGAATGAGTATATGGAAAAATCTGCTAGTTTGGTTATTTTTTTTTCCAGAATAGTGTACAAATATGTCCAAACCCAGCACTATCAACATTTAAAGAATGCAAGTGTAAAAGAAAGTCACAGAAATGTACGATAATATGGAATTGAAAATGAAGCTGGTTAGCTCAGTCCTTTAGAGCGTGGTGCTGATAACACCAAGGGCGCAGGTTTGATCCCCATTCGGTCCCCATGTGTTGCCTGATCTAGTTGAGAGACGTCCCTGCCCATGACAGGGAGATTGGATTAAATGAACTCTAAGGTCTCTTCCAGCCTAGGCCATTCTGTGATTCTATGATTCTATGATTTAGCCAGGTATTTAACTTTAGCAAGGTGATTTTCCCTCATAGAAATGTAGTGGCAGGCTTGTACTATAATACAAGTAATGACCTTTTTTTCTGCCTGAAGAACAACAGATTTTCTAAAATCAACATTGCAAATACTTCAGCTTTTGATTTCAAAACCCCAGACCAGCCTGATGTCAGGTTGCAGTAACTCCAGACAGAGAGGTGGAAGGGCTGATGAGTAGCCCTGCACCCCAATGGGCCAGGGAGGTCCTGCCCCTGCCATGGCAGCGGGGAGG
>NW_009725244.1:0-1151 GCF_000703405.1 Apaloderma vittatum
GGCAGCGGTGAGGACGATGGAGAGCTCGTTGGTCCATTTGGAAGTGTAGCCCCAGCGCCTCTGCTCGGGGTCCCAGAAGTGGCTCCGTGTGGGGAAGCCCACGATGCGCTCGGGGAAGCTGCGCCACACCACGAAGGCAAAGTCCACCTGGCACGGGATGGGGGGACAGTGTTACCAGACTGCGGGGACCTGCAGGAGGGGGCTCACGGTCGCCCCTGCACAGGGGTACGACATGGGGACAGCCAGCCCTGTGGTCCCCACTGAGCATCCTTCCCAGCTCGGCACGGGGTTTGTCCCAGCACCACAAGCCCGTGGCCTCACCTCGCTGGTCAAGAGGCTGGGGTGGTCGTCCAGGCTCAGCACGGCGTCTGTCTGGATGGATGCGTAGGGGAAGAAGCGGTCACTGAGCTATGGGGGGAAATAATCAGGTTGGGATGTGCCACACGGTGGGTACCCTGGCGCCTTACCCGCATCCCGGCTCCTCTCACCTTCCCCCTGCCCTGGATGATGGTCAGAGGCACAGTGGTCTGGGGCCATTTCTCCCTCGGTGGTGGTGGCTTCTCGCAGGTCCACAGCACCAGGATCTGGAGTGGGGAGGACCAGCGTGCTGGGGGTGTTTGGCCAGACTGACTGGTCAAGGTGTGTTAGTGCTTCAGTATCTGCATGGTTGAACTCTCCCTGGCCCCACAGGGGGACCTGCTCCAGCCCAGCTCACCCCCAAACCACCTCATGGCAGATTCGACCAAAATAGACTCACGGGTGGTCCCACCTCCACCCTGCTGGGCTGGGGAAGACAGCTCTGCCCACCCAAGGGTGACACCATCAGCCACCTCATCCTACCCCAACCCACTCATGCCTTTCCCAGCCCACAGGACCCTGCCTCATCCCTCCCACTGCATGCCTGGGAGGCGCACCGAGCGGCACGGGGCTCAGCTCCCCCCACCTGGGCACAATACTGGGATGCAGAGACGGCCTGGATGAGTCTCACGATGGGCTGGGAGGGGGAACCCGCAGGTGAGACAGCCCGGATGAGAGCCGTGAACTTCTCAGAGGGGCTGGAGCCTGAAGAAACAAACGGGGAGAATTGTGGCGTTGTGGTATGCACTGAGTTTGCTGTGCTCGGCTGGGGCAGGGGGGGGACTACCATGCCG
>NW_009725244.1:1267-1784 GCF_000703405.1 Apaloderma vittatum
GCCAGAGGCCCGAGAGATGCTCTCATGCACCCCGGTTGTGACCCCAGGGGCTGCAAGGGGTTGTCTGGGCAGGTGTGTGTGGGGGTTCACCTCCAGCGTGGTGTGCACGATCTTGTCGACGGAGGAGAAGTAGGCGTCCCACAGGAACTGGGTCTGCTGCTGGAAAGCCAGCACGCGCTCGGGGTGGATGCAGCGGACGGCAGAGGGGATCTGTGCCACCAGAGTGGGGAAAACCGATCTCTCACCTTGTCTCCCCAAAAAAAACTTGCCCCTGCCCCCTCCACACCATCCCGAGGGACAACCCCTGGACTGAGGGTTCTGTGCCACCACCCCGCTGCAGCTCTGCCACCTCCTCTCCCTGGAGCAGGATCTGGACAAGGACCCCCAAGGACTTTATGCCTGGGGAGATGCTGAACACTCGCCTGAGGTGAAGAGCACCCCAAGGCTGCACCTGGGGTGGGACCCCTCATTTTGGGCTGGATGAGACCCCCGTGCACCCACCCATGGGAGTGCTGCT
>NW_009725244.1:2100-2426 GCF_000703405.1 Apaloderma vittatum
AGAGCCCAACCGCCTGCCCCGGGGCACGATGCAGAAGGTGGAGTTGTGCAGCAGCTCCTGGTAGTCGAACCTGGGATGGAAGACGGGGTGGGGGTGAGGCATGGACATCACCCCTCAACCTGTAAGCATCTCAGGGTGGTTTGCTGGCACCCCAAAAGGCTGAGCATCCCTCCTGGTAGGACTAGCCCAGGGAAGTGTTAGGATTGATCAGAGCTGATTTTGGCTCTGAACAGCCTCAGCTCTGTGGAGCTGGTGAATGCCCTGGATGATGGAGGGATATGTCCACGGTCAGAAAGGGAACCAAATTTAAATTGAAAAGCAGGGTC
>NW_009725245.1:0-10397 GCF_000703405.1 Apaloderma vittatum
CTGACATTCTATGATTCTGTGATTCTGTGAAATGTCTCGCAGAAACCCAGGAAAATGACATCCACTGCTTTTCCCATGTCAACCAGTGCTGTAGCTTTGTTGTAGAAGGCCAATAATTTAGTCAGGCATGACTTGCCCCGAGTGAAGCCACGTTGGCCGTCACCAACCACTTCGTTGTTTTTCATGTGCCTTAGTACAGCTACCAGGAGACTCTGTTCCATGATTTTACCTGGCACAGGGGTGATGCTGACTGGTCTGTAGTTCCCTGGGGTGTCTTTGGTTCCGTTCCCCGAGTTGTCCTTCGTCCCTTTTTTAAAGATGGGGGTTATGTTCCCCCTTTTCCAACCTGTGGGAACCTCACCAGACTGCCAGGACCTGGAAGTCTTCAACTACAAATAGTTTCTAAACAGTTCTGGAAAATCATTCTATATCCTCCAGCCAAATCACAAGTGGAGCTGCTGAAAGACCTAAAAATTCATTAAATATAAACACCAACCCGTGTCTTGCAAAGAGTCTTAAGAATGTCTGTATCTTGTCAAAAGTTTATTTAAATGCAAATAAGATCACAGGGCAAAAAAAGAAAGATACCAATGCTGAAACACTGAGACATAAAGCCCTGGAAACTATTTTACAGCAACCTTTTATAAAATTTCTTTAGTAAGCAAACTGTTTTCAATCTAATATTAAAACTGCATGCTTGTATCTGTTTCACTAAATGATAACCATTATACAGGACAGCAGCACATATATACACTTTTCCAGAAAGCACTTGCTTAATATACCCACACTGCAGAATCAGAGTTTTAACAACCTCAGAATAACTTTTGTCCAGTAAAGCTTCTTTTTCATAAACTATAGAATGGTTTGTGTGGGAAGAGACCTTAAAGATTATGTAGTTCACCCTGCCACAGGAAGGGACACCTTCCACTAGGCTCAAAGCCCCATCCAACATCTGAACGCTTTCTATTTCTTTTTAGCAAGCTTAAAGGAAAAAACACAACAACTGTAAAACAAACAAACAAATGAAACAACAAAAAAAACCACCAATCAAAAAACCCATAACACTTGAACTATTGAGATACTGTATGGTTACCGATAATGACTATTTTATCCCATGCCTCACGCTGAAATAGTTCACTACCTGGTTCAAGGACTCTTATCACCACTGTACAGAACAGGAAAAAAAAAACCAACAACTGTAAAATAAACAAACAAATGAAACAACAAAAAAAACACCAAACAATCAAAAAACCCATAACACTTGAACTACTGAGATACTGTATGGCTACCGATAATGACTATTTTATCCCATGCCTCACGCTGAAATAGTTCACTACCTGGTTCAAGGACTCTTATCACCACTGTACAGAACACTAAGCTTTTGGTGAAGAAAACAAAACAACTACTCACTCCACCACATTTAAGCTTTTTCAAGGCAGAGCCCATTGTAGCCACTTGTTTCTCATAAATACAACTGTTAACGGTTAGGGCTGGACCAGTCACTAAATGAATGACAGTTCTCTAACCTCTCTCCCTCCTCAAAGTGGAAGTGAAAAGGAGTAAGGCAGAAAGACTTACAGATTGGAAAAGAAAGCTAGAACAGCTCTAACAAACAACAGTAGTACTAATAAGGAAAGAATTAAAATAATGAAATAATGAATTATATACAAATATACACAAAACTGATATTGAACCCAACTTCCCCTGACAGCAATGACCACTGATGCTGCAGAGCAGGCAGGCACCAGGGAAGTCTCTGACTCAGCAGCAGAGGGGAACCAGACACAGGAGCTGGATTCAAGAACTCAATATCAGGATCAAGTGAGAAAAAAAAAAGGACAGAGTCCACCGTGGACACTGGCCATTGAGAAAAAACACTTAATTCCTATGAATATAGGCAGTTCCACTTCAACATGAGGAGAAACTTCTTTACTGTAAGGGTGACAGAGCAATGGCACAGGCTGCCCAGAAAGGTTGTGGAGTCTCCTTCTCTGGAGACGTGCAAAACCTCCTGGACATGTTCCTGTGTGGCTGCCCTAGGGGATCCTGCTCTGGCAGGGGGGTTGGACTAGATAACCTCTAGAGGTCCCTTCCAACCCCTAACGTTCTATGATTCCTCACTGAATAGGAGTGGAGTGGCTTTTGTTGGTCAGGTTTGGGTCTCCTGGCCTATCTGTTCCTCACTGAAGGTGCAACTTCATACTTCCTTGAGAATGTTTTACTTCCTGGCACATCCAGTGTGGCACACAGGATCCAGAAATGACCTTGCTCATTACAGGAGTAAGTACAAGCAAGAGCCTTTCTGCATACTAATCCCTGGCAGTAATTGTAAACATCAGGCATTGTCACTTCTAGTAGAAGACACTGTCTTAACTTCAGCAAGTGGAGCCTCTTCTAAGAGACTGAGCTGAAAAGTAAAATCACTGAACAGAATTGCTTGTCTTTAGCTCAAATCAGGACAATAACACAAATCTTTTCTGAATGGTAGCATTCACTTAATAATACATGCTCTTCTGACTACTCATGAAAACAAAAGATGCCACCAAAAACAAGGAAGTTTATACTTCTTCATCTCTCTCACAATTTGAAATTTATCTGTGGTTTATCAAAAAGTGAGTGAACGCTGTGAGATCTTCAGAGACATTTGAAGAAGTAATTTCCAGTTCTAGCATCTTTCCAGTAATGCAAAGCCAAGCAATGCTCCTCCAATCAGTAGCCTGACTGCCTAATGAACACAGTCGCTATACCTCTCCTGCAGATAATCCATTCCTGAGCAGCAAGAAGCTGCTTATTCTACCTGTGAAGGATCCCTTTATGTTCATCAGTCTAGCACAAGCAGGATGATCTTTAAAAAGCACAGGTTCCGAAGTGTGCTTCCACTTAGGAAACTGTCAAAAAGAGTCCACTGAACACACAGAGTACATAGAACGCTTAATACTTCTACTAAAATCTAGGTTTTATTATTGAAGCCAATGATGCAAACCTTCTCCATAAATAGAAACAGGACACCGGTAGAAAGGCAACAGTAGTGAGAATGAGATTGGCTTTTCAACTCAACCTGCAATTGCAAGTACTGGTACTTTCAAAAGCGTTACCGAACCACGTTCCAATAAAATATATTCTCTTCTGGAACATTCCTATCTATTGCAAATATTAAGAGGAATACGATGACCGAAAGAAGGATGCTATTACTTAAAGTAAGAAAGAAAATGCGTTTCTATGATCTAGAGAAGACATCTCTCCCTGAAAAAGGCAGCACGACAACTTTGCTCTCAGCATACTGATGGAGGATTAATATTGCTCTTTAAGACTACCAATGTCAAGATGTGCATTCTTCAACTAAGGGAAGGTGTAGTTTGCCATGTCACAAACGTTTTCTCGCAGCCTTTCATGTTCAACAAGGCTTAAAAGCCTCTCCAAAACTCAGCAATCCCATTGTAACATCAGTGTTCTTGATTCTTTCTTCACATTTTGTATGAGACTGTACAGAAAATGGTGTTGCTCTTGAAGACAGAATTCACACACAATCCTTAGATCTTTCTGCCACAATCTTCCTGATGCTACTTATACGCAGCACTTATCACAGCTCCAAAAATTAAAGACTAATGAAATTCTACTAGTTGATGTTGCTGCTCATCTCCTATATATGATCAGATAGCACCACAACGAGTGTCTCTTCTGGACTATGTACTCCATGCTTTCTAGCAGAACAGAAAAACCCTACAAAATATCTTGGCCACTTCTTAGGTAAACTGTTCTTTGGTGGAGGAAATACGTATTTGTCTCTCCTTGAAGAGACTCAGCTCTTACAAAACAGGCTGGACTTCCATTTTATACAAATCAAGCCCAGTTCATTAGGAAATTCTAAAGAAACAGTACATGCAAGGAATTCCACAGAAGTAAAACAGACTCTTTCTGCATCCAGTTGCAGTGAAGTAAAAATTAGCTTTCAGATCTTAAAGAGGCTCTAAAGCTTCACCTGATTTAAGAATATATACAGAATCTGTTAGATATGCACATCTTCCTTTAACAAGTACTAAAATTAAGCTAGAACACTTGCATTTGTGTATTACTCCCTCTTCTACATAGAGGAAGAGCAAAAGCATAGCTTCAGCACACACAACTATAGAAAACACCTTGCAAATGAGATTGGAGAAAAAACCCAGAGTTTATAGCAACACGTATTTAAAAAATATAACATGTCCTATTATAGTCACTAAAAAATGGTAATTCCTCATGTAGGGTGAACAGACAACACCCCATACCTTTATAAACCCCCACAATCCTCCAGCAGGTGCTCCACCTTGGGCAGTACACACTCTGGGGTCTTCACTTTCCTCAGGAAAAGTGATTGCAGAACCAGTTCCAGGAGCCAAAGTTGATGAGAAAGTTGCCTGTTGAGTAATAGGATCTGCCAAAACACCTAGTAAGAGGGGAAAAGAAAACAACACACAAGTGTTCATTTAATTTATTGCATTTAATTTCTAAGCTCTAGCAGGATGTGATTGTTTAACAGGAAAATGAGCAGGAAGAATAGAAGAATACTAGGCTGATTCACTTCATTTCTGGAAGGTCCCAGAACAATTCTGCTTGTTAAAGGTTAGCAGATATAACTACAATAAATTACTTCAACAATATCTGCTAGCAGAATCGAGACTGCCTGTGCATTATGTATTAAATTAAACAAGTACTTTCACTTAGCAGGTTAGTTTAACAGTGGTGCTTTTTATTGTATTCAAATTTTCATAATAAGCCCTCAGTAGAGGAAAAAGAAGAATGAGTGTTGCTTTCCAAACAAAGAGAAAGGAATGTTCTCATATGTAATAAAAAGAAAGAAGTAGGAAATCTTCTAACTGCTGGATATTAATAGTAACAGAAAAAGGACCAAGCAAATGAATAGTTTTACATATTTTAAAGGAAAACGAAAGAAACTCGAAGAGTATAAAATTAAGGCATGAAATTCCCCATTACTCAAGCGTATCTTAACAGATTTTCCAACACTTGCCTTAATCAAGAGTTTATTTTTATTTTATACTGCACAACTGGTAGGTCTTTGTAGACGTTTTCCTAATATAGATTACTTAAAAGAGATATCACCAATAATAGTAAAAGCCTGTCCCAATTGTAGTTGAAGAGCCAAGTTTCCATTTCACTAGCAAAAAATGACATCAGCACAGCAACTACAGCAACTGACTGCATGGAAGATATTTTTAGTTCTAATGCAATTTAGCAGCTGGAAACAAGAAAATAGAAGCTGGTCATGTGACGTACATCCTGTTACACATAGCTTTTCAGAACAAAAAAAATTAAATCATGAGATTACAGCCTAAGATATCACATCAATCTGTGTAAATGTAACGGCTGAAGTTGACTCTGGGATCTAAACAAAAGATATATATGTCAGCTGAGCTTTCCTGTGCAAACTAACAAAAAAATAAACCTCTCAAAGACTTTTACTGTGAGCCTGAATGCTAGCAGAACTCTATCAATGAAGATTCTCAGTGACCAACTGCGACTGTATTTCAAAGGCTACACCTCCTTCTGAGTGCAGTTACATTAATCAGATGTATCTGCAATAATAAAGAAGCTGAATTTGCAGTACACTAGCAGAGCAGTAGAAAAAAACACCCAGAAAAGCCCTTGCCCTGCCCTCACGATCACAAAAGCATATAAATAAGAAGTTACCTGTGACAGGAGGTGCAGAAAATGATGGCATCAGTGGGCTCTGTGGTGCTCGACCAGCATGACCTCTGGTAATGTCATAGGTTGAAGACATGGAAAATCCTGAAATGGGGGGACCAGCGGGAGGTGCAGGAAGACCAGGGCCACTAGTAGAGCTTAATGGAGGAGATGTAGAGAACTGGGATACGGGGGTACTAAAAGCTGAAGGGGCAACAGGTGGTGGGGCTGGAGTTAGAGGCGGTGCAACTGTAGATACCGTTGCAGAAGGCACAAGTGGAAGAGAAGCTGAAGTCATCAGAGAAGGAGGAAGTGAAGACACAGCAGATGGCATGGGTGGTGAGTACGTGGGAGAAGCTGACATGCTTGGTGTAGCAACAGGACTGGACAAAGCTAGGAAAGAGAGAAAAAAAAGGAATTTTAGAAATACTGAGCCTTATTCTCAGAATTCAGTTATATAATTGTTCATATACTTTGCAAATAAGTTTTGACCTGGGCTGCTTTTTTCCCTTCAAAGTGAATTTTAGTTCCGCTTGAGTTTGTATACAACACCAATTGTGCTCCATTTTTGGTGACAGTATCTTGTAAACTACATCTCTTTTTCTTGCATGACCCTATTTGCCATAAGCTTAAAAACATGAGTCAGCTACTGAATTTATAGCAGATGAAGTATGTCTCAGAAATTTCTAGCCAGTACTGTTGTTTCCGAATGACTGTTTTATCAACATGAACAATGCTGATGCAGGAAGTGACCATCCTTAAGAAAAAATGTGTGGGAGGGTGGGAGTTACTTTAGAGGTATGGTTCTAGGAGATGTGATGAGATGAGCATCAGGTAGCCCTCTCTTCCCTGGCATCCAGCCTCCTAAACCCTGTCTTCTCAGTTTCAGTCTGGCACTCAGCTGACCCCTGGAAAAGCTGACTAAGAGTCAGAGAAGTGTCAGATCATCCGGGTTTTTTTGTTTGCTCATGTTATTAGTGGTGTTTTTCAATCCATGGTCTCTTTGCAGGTATCTTTTTTAAGTTCTTGAGGGTTAGCATAGTTAAAACTAGTGAACATAATCCATAAATCCACTTAAGCAGACACACAAACTGCAAGGTGTCTCAGTACAATAAAAGTGAGTAAATGAGAGAGAGTGCAACTGTCAATTTAATTTCAATCTTAATTTCTCTATTATTTTTTTACATAAAAACAAATATTAATAGAAATTTTACTATTTTCTTCCCACATCCTGATATATTGCTTTGTATACCCCCAGGGTAAGGGCATCCCATTTCGGAGTCCATTCCTCTAGTGTGACTCAAGGTAACAATACCAGACGTGTCAGAAAATTAAATATTTGGTATTCAGAGTATGGTGTTCAGATTCTTGAGAAATCAGATAAAGCGCTTTGATTACCACCCACAATGTTAAAAAACAAGTGATTATCCAGGTTTCTCACTATCTCCTACAAGACTGTAAATTTATTTCGATTTTAACTCTCTTCTATGCAACTCATCTAACTGTGCACTACAGTGAAACGTATTATTTCCCTGGCCCCCACATCCTTAAAAAACACAGCTGCATCCACATGACTTCATTAAAAAGTTTCAAAAATAAAAAGATGTCTAAAACATTCTGTGTGTCAGATGTATGTCAGATAAGATGCATACTTCCATAATGAAGAAACAATTTAAATCCTTCCAATTAGTCTGGAGAAGAGTACTGTAATCCTGTTGACTGCAGTGTTTTTGGATGAATTGCTGTGTTTCAAAAGGCATGAATAAACATAACCAAGCTGCTGAGGAAGTTTCTGTACCTAAGGAGACAGGTGTAGCAGTCACAGCAGCAGCGCCTGCTATGCTTGGTGGGGGTGTGCCAGGTGGAGTCGTCTCTATTCCACTCTCCTCCATCATCTTCCTTCAGCCAGAAAAAGCTGTGAGGGGAAAAAAAAAAAAGGAAAAACAAAGAAAGCCAGCTTATCTTGAGAACCAAGGGCAAAGCTTTTAAGTTAGAATGTAAAAGCCACAACATCCTGATTTATATTCCTGAACAGAGCAGGTCATTCAAATGCTAACTCTAGAAAATAAAGAAAAAAATTGACTGATCTCCAGTACATAATTACCGAGGGTATGTCTCATTTCTCCTGTATCTTCCCTTTATTTTTAGCACTGTAATAGTACCTCAAACGCCAAGCCTCTTCCTAAAAACCTTACTGTGGATGACCAGTTACTGCTTCCAATATACACACTGGTGGCACTTGGATGAGTAATAATAGAGGAGTAATTACACATCGGCAAAACCCATATCCCACTGCAAGAAAAACCTGACTGCAGGGTAGCATTTTGCTGCATCACTGAGCTGCAGGAACTCGCACAAGGACCTGTTATTTTCAGAGCTGACGCACGTCGGGTTGCAAAACACAGCAAGAGGCACGACAGAGGGCCGACATCTCCCTCTTCTGGCTGCGAGGAACCACGACTGCCCAGGGAGATGAGGCCATCTCGGGCTTCTGCCCTTCCGCAGACGCTCCCGAGCATCACACCTGAGCACAAGCACCGTGACGAACACCATCAGGTGTGGCAGCGGCCCACACCCCAGCTCCAACTGTGACCTTGTCTACCTTAAAGCAGAAGCGTCTTGGACTCGGCTAAATAAACATCCAGAAAAGCCAAATGAAACCAGCTGAAATTACCTTCCAACGTTAATAAAACTAATTTACAATGAATGAGTTCTCCAATACAGACAATTCTGGTAAAATCCAAATACCATACTGTTCTGGTGACACTACCAGAAGTGAAAGTAATTGGAAACTTCAGCTTTTATTTCGAGGGCTACATTATGTTGGCAGTATCTTTTAACATCTCTGAGTAAACCTCTGAAATACATTACTTCCAGAAAAAGCAAAGCTATATGCTTATTTAAAAATCTCAAATTAACGTAGAAGGGCTTAGGAGAAGAAAAAGAGAACAGAAAAAATAAAGACTTTCATGAACACCTGGAGATTTTTGCTCTTCAGTGCAGCAGCAGCTAGCAGCAAACCCTGCTTCCTCCCAAGTCTGGTAAACTAGACTGCAAGGCTTTGTACCACTTCCTGAGGCTACAGTTTTTAAGGAAATGTTAATGAAATAAAAATTCTGCATAAAGTAATTTTACGTATGAAAAATAGACAAACTCAAACATTTTCCACCACATCCATTATGCCAGCAGCCAGCTTATTCCTTTTCACAATTTACAGAGGAAAAGGCTTAGATAACGTGCTGAATAAGAACACCCACATGTATATAAAAAGAAGTTCACTTACAAAAATACAGGGGTTTTCCTCTCCTTCAGAAGAAAAAAGCCACAAAAAACACACAAACAAAAAACTCACTGTCTTGTTGTTTTAAATGCATATACAACTCCTAAGTTTAACACAGAGGAAATTACTGTTATTACCAAACTAAAAAATTCAAAAAGCACGACATTGGACATGTCTGCTCTTGACACGGTTATAGTCTCAAAAGCATCAAAACAGAAGAAACTATAACCCCCTTGACAAACCAGAATGTTTTACATAAGTGATTCAAGATTAAACATTTGAGTCCAACCTCAGAAGGCAAGTAAATGTTACATGCAGCACTCTTCAGGGCAACTTAAAGATAGCGGCATTTTAGGTTCTAAGTACCTTTTCAAATGGGATGACAGGGTCAGTAATTGCTGGTGAAAAACAGACTGTTCTTGCAGAATTAGTACATCTCATCACCCGCTAGAAAGGAGCTGCAAAGTCTTCCATCAAATTTCACTAAGCAGAAGAATTTGCAATAATAAGATTTTGTCTTGTAACCAAGCTGTAAGAGTTTACATCCCCTCTCACAGAAGTATTTCTAAAGTCATTCTTCTTCCAGTTACACACTGAAAAGCAAGAATTAATTTTCAATTGAGCAACTAAAGCAATCACTGATCAAAACTTCCTAGAACAGCTGAATCTCATCCATTAACTTAAAGTTCAATGTCATCCATTAACCTAATTCCCAACTGCAAGGCCTGTGTATACTGAAGGGAAAACCAGGCTAGAGTCCTGAGTGAAAATTTTAACAGGACTCATGTTAAAAGCAGGAATTTAGAGACTACAACGCTGAGCTGGCAAATTACTCATCTTTTGACTTAAGTTTAATAGGAAGCAATTACATCTGCACTAGTGTTTTGCAATAATCTTAACCATATCACCATAGTTCAAAAGTATTCTTCATGTTATTATTCTAAAATACAGAAACCCAAAGTTAACAATATAATTACCTACAAATGGAGATTAACACATTTCACATGCATGAAAACATGGTATCTAGAAATCAGTCATACTTTAGAGTTCATAACAAAAACCTATGTTCAGTCATCATTAATTAACCCCTTCTTTTATTTCAGTACATGCTCCTGCTAATAACCCTGCCCCCCACAAACAACATACTTGAGAACTGTAAGAGGCAAAACTGCCCTCTAAATGAAAACTGAAACAAGATAAAACCACAGCTGGAATACTCAACTCAAATGCTACTGAGTTTCTCTTATCTAATCATAAAAAATATAATAATTTTAGGTATGTGGACCAGTGCTGGCTACACATATTGTTAATATTTCTATTCAACAGGAGAGAAGTCAAATGGGAAAAAGAGGCCAAGAACTCATAAAGATGCAAGCAAGAGAGATTAGACACAGAACAACCAAGAAGAAAGCAAGAAAGAAAAATCCCAAAAGGGGGG